>NW_022437046.1:2457588-2538870 GCF_009761245.1 Sapajus apella
TGTGTGTGTGTGTGTGTGTGTGTGTGTGTGTGTGTGTGTGTGTGTGTACTTTTCTTTTTTAGGAGGAGTTTTACTCTTGTTGCCCAGGCTGGAGTGCAATAGCGCAATCTCGGCTCACTGCAACTTCCACCTTCCAGGTTCAATCAATTCTCCTGTCTCAGTCTCCTGTGTAGCTGGGATTACAGGCATGCACCACCACACCTGGCTAATTCTGTATTTTTTAGTAGCAACAGGGTTTCACCATGTTGGTCAGGCTAGTCTGAAACTCCTGACCGCAGGTGATCTGCTTGCCTCAGCCTCCCCAAGTGCTTGGATTATAGGTGTGAGCCACCTTATCCAGCTTTTTTTTTTGTTTTTGTTTTTGGATATGGAGTTTCACTCTTGTTGCCGAGGCTGGAGTGCAACGGCGTGATCTCGGCTCACGCAACCTCCACCTCCCAGGTTCAAGTGATTCTCCTACCTCACCCTCCCAAGTAGCTGGGATTACAGGCATGCACCACCACACCTGGCTAATTTTGTATTTTCAGTAGAGACAGGGTTTCTCCATGTTGGTCAAGCTGGTCTCGAACTCCTGACCTCAGGTGATCCGAACACCTCAACCTCCCAAAGTGCTGGGATTAAAGGCATGAGTCACCGAACCTGGCCACATTATATCCTTTATTAACGTGTTTTTTACTGTCAGATCCCGCCCCCCACCCCCCGCAGAATGAATGACCTATGAGGGCAGGAACTTTGTCTTGGTTACAGTTGTATCTCCAGCACTTTGAACAGTGACTACGAGTAGGCGCTCACCAAATATTCACTGAATAAATAATTAAATTAGGCTGGGTACCGTGGCTCGCGCCTGTAATCCTAACACTTTGCGAGGACAAGATGAGCAAATCATCTGAGGCCAGGAGTTCAACACCAGCCTGGCCAATATGGTGAAACTCTCTTTACTAAAAATAAAAAAATTAGCTGGGTACAGTGGTGCATGCCTGTAGACCCAGCTACTCAGGAGGCTGAGGCAGGAGAATCACTTGAACCCAGGAGACGCAGACTGCAGTGAGCCGAGATCGCACTACCACACTCTAGCCTGGGTGACAGAGTGAGATTTCATCTCAAAAAAAATAATAAACAATAATAATTAAATCATATGTGCTCACAATCACAGAGCTCTATAATGTTAGTGTAAAACAGTAGTTGCTATAGACTAGCAAGACCCAGGCTTTGAGATCAGGCAGAGCTGTATTCAACTTCCTTACTGATCATGATATTGTAACTTTGGACAAATCCCTAAACTTCTTTAATCTCCTCATCTGTAAAATAAGTATAAATATATAGGTCCCATAGATTTGTTATGATAATTAAATAAGATAAACTCATGAAAATGCTTTGTGTAAAGTATAAAGTATTACAGAAATGTTTATTATGATAATAGGACAGAGTTTAGAGACAATCTAGTTAATCACTTCGGAGATCACCCCAAGGCCCTAAAAGGTAAAGTGAACTATCCAATGTCCCACAGTTATTTAAAACCAAACCATAATTAGACTCTAAGATTCCAGGTGACCACATTAGGACAGCTGGCATTACCCACCACAGATTACCTGACTTGGGTACTCCACTTTCTCTTCGTCTTCCTCTACCTCACTGGCTACTCCCTTGATCTTCTGAACTTCTCTATGTTAAGAGTGTCCAGAGTTTGGCAGTCAGATCTCTTCTTTGCTCTAAGTACACAAATTTCCTAGGTGATCACATCTACTCCATGGCTTTATATATGCTAATAACTCCTGAACATTTTTTTTTTTAAAGATGGGGTTTCACCATGATGGCCAGGCTGGTCTTGAACTCTTGACCTCAGGTGATCCACCCGTCTCGGCCTCCCAAAGTGTTAGGGTTACAGGCGTGAGCCAGTGAGCCACCACGCCCAGCCAACTCCCAAATTTTTATCTCCAACTTGAACTTCTCTAAATTTCAGACTTGTATATCCAACTGCCTGACATCTTTTGGTTATCTAATAGCCATCGTAAAATGTAATTATGTCCAAAACCAAATGTCTGACTCTTTCCTGCAAACCTGCTCCTCCCAGTGTTTCCATCTCTATAAATGGCAATCCTAGGCAGGGCGCAGTGACTCATGCCTGTAAGCCCAGCACTTTGGGAGGACAAGGAAGGCAGATCACCTGAGGTCAGGAGTTTGAGACAGGTACCAAAAATACAAAAATTAGCCAGGTATGGTAGCACACACCTGTAGTCCCAGCTACTCAGGAGGCTGAGGCAGGAGAATCACTTGAACCCAGGAAGCAGAGGTTGCAGTGAGCCAAGTTCACACCACTGCCCTCCAGCCTGGGGAACAAGAGCAAAAACTCCATCTCAAAAAAAAAAAAAAAAAAAAAAAAGGCAATTCTAATCTTGTAGTTGCTCAAGGCAAATACCCCCGAATCTTCTTTGACTACTTTACTTTCAAAATCTCATCCAATCTATCAGCAAATACTTGTTAGCTCTACTTTCAAAACATATAGGGATTCTAACCATTTCTTTTTTTTTTTTTTCTAACCATTTCTTACCATTACTACACTGGCTCAAGCCTTCATTGTTAACTATTGTAATAGCCTCCTATCTAAAGCCCCTGCTTCTATCCTTGCCATCTGCCTATCCTGTCTCTCTCTCCCCAGAAGCCAAAACGATCCTTTTAAATTCAGTTTGGAGCACTTAACTCCACTCTGTTCAAAACCCTGCAATGAGTTATCATCTCAGAGTAAAATATAAGGTCATTACCATGATCTACAAGACTCCAGTAATCTAGCTCCCTTCCACCTATCTAACATCCCTTACCACTCTCCTCCTTGCTCCATATCACAGTAAAATTAAATTTTAGCATCAACATTTGTGTTGTTTGGAAACCATTCTGAGAGGGCCAAAAGCACAGAGACCAAAAAGAACATGCTAGCCTTGAATGGCTTAAAGTAAACAACAGGAAAATTCTTCCCTTGTTATTCTTTGACAAACCAAGTACATTCCCATTTCAAGGACTTAGTACTTACAGTTCTCTCTGTGTAAAGCATTCTTCCCTCGAATTATCAATATGACTTGCTCCTTTATTCCATTAAGATCTCTACTCAAATTTCACCTCATCAGTGAGGCCTAAGTTAACTGATTATACCTAAAATAGCTCCCTCCCCTTCAATCACTCCCTTTTCCCACACCCTGCCTAATTTTTTTCTCTCTACCCACTAGAACACAATTTGAAAGCAGGGACTTTACTTTATTCATTGCTGTATCCCTGGAGCTAAGATCATATTGTAAGTGTAATCAATTCCAGTAATCAATTTCAGCCTTTTCTTTTTTTTTTTTTTTTTTTGAGACGGAGTCTTGCTCTGTCGTCCAGGCTAGAGTGCAGTGGCACAATCTCAGCTCACTGCAACTTCTGCCTCCCGGGTTCAAGCAATTTTCCTGCCTCAGCCTCCAGAGTGGCTGGGATTACAGGCATCCGCCACCACGCTCGGCTAATTTTTAGTATTTTTAGTAGACACCAGGTTTCGCCATATTGGCCAGGCTGGTCTTGAATTCTCGAACTCAGGTGATCCACCTGACTCAGCCTCTCAAAGTGCTGGGATTACAGGTGTGAGCCACTGTGCCTGGACCATTAATTGTTCTTTAACTATACCTTAAGTCTTAAATCTGGTCTTACCCTAAACAAACTGAATATTCTTTGAAAATGGCCATTTTCTAGATATCCTGAGTACTTTCAATTCAACCTGAGAGAAGCAACCAAAAAAAAAATGAAAAAATAATAAGATTAAGCTATATTTCCTCTGGGTCTCTCTCATAATCAACTAACAAATCAGTATTAATAAGCACTTTTGGGTGCAGAGTACCATCTTACTAAAGAAGGATATCACCAAGCTAAATAGTAAAGCATAATGAGATACATAGAGTATCCCACATCTATAATTCCAGCACTTTGGGAGGCCAAGGTGGGAAGATCAATCAAGCCCAGGAGTTTGAGACCAGCCTGGGCAGTGCAGCGAGACTCTAACTCTACAAAAAATAAACAAAATTAGCTGGGTATGGTGGCACATGCCTTTAGTCCCAGCTAATTGAGAGGCTGAGGCAGGAGGATCACTTGAGCCCAGGAGTTTGAGGCTTCAGTGAGCTATGATCCCACCACTGCAATCCAGCCTGAGCGACAAAGCAAGATTCAATCTCTCAAAAAAATGGAATAAGGTGAACAATGAGCTAATGAAAAGTTGTTCAGCATCATTAGCCATCCAGGAAATGCAAATCAAACCAAAATGAGATACCATTTCACACTGACTAGGTTGGCTAAAAGAAAAAAGACAAATAACAAGTGATTACAAGGATGTGGAGAAAATGGATTCTTCATACACTAATGGTAGGAATGAATGTGAAGTGGTACAGCCGCTGTGGAAAACAGTTCCTCAAAAGGGGTAATCATGGAGTTACCACATGCTCTAACAACTAAACTCCTAGATGTATACCCAAGAGAAATAAGAAACCTATATCCACATAAAAACTTATATGCTAATGTTCATAGCAACATTACAAATAATAGCTAAAAGTGGGAACCACCATCTAAATGTCCGTCAACTGATAAATGAATAAAAAGTGGCATATCCATACAATGGAATATTTAGCGATAAAAAGGAATTAAGTACTGATATATACAATAACATGAATGAACCCTGAAAATACATATATATATATATTTTTTTTTTTTTTTTGAGATAGTCTCCCTCTGTTGCCAGGCTGGAGTACAGTGGTACAATCTTGGCTCACTACAACCTCCACCCCTTGGGTTCAAGAGATTATCTTGCCTCAGATTCCCAAGTAACTGAGATTACAGACATGCAATACCACGTCCAGCTAATTTTTGTATTTTTAGTAGAGACAGGATTTCACCATGTTGGCCAGGCTGGTCTCTAACTCCTCACCTCAAGAGATCCACCCATCTCGGCCTCCCAAAGTGCTGGGATTACAGGCGTGGGCCATCATGTCAGGCCAAACGTTAAAAATACTATGCTAAATGAAAAAAGCTAGCTACAAAGGCCACATATTATATTATTCCATTTATATGAAACATCCTGAATAGGCAGATGATTGCCTAGGGCTGGTGGAGAAGGGGACAACAAGGGGTGACTGCTAAAGGGTACAAGCTTCTAACAGGTGATGAAAATATTCTACAACTGACTGTGGTAATGATTATACAACTCTATATATACTAACTGAACTATACAATTTAAATGAGTGAATTGTGTGACATATGAATTATAACTCAGTAAAGCTCTTTAACTTTTAAAATGTAATTTTGGGCTTACTTGGATTCAACTTAACATTTATTTAATACTATATACTCCTTTTTTTTTTCTTTTTTTTTTTGAGACAGGGTCTTGCTCTGTCACCCAGGCTGGAGTGCAGTGGTGTGATCACAGCTCACTGTAGCCTTGACCTTCTGGGCTCAATCCTCCCACCTCAGCCTCCTGAATAGCCGAGGCTACAGGCATGTGTTACGATACCCAGCGATGGATGGATGGATGGGCAGACAGACAGATGGACAGATTTTTTTTTTTTTTTTTTTTTTTTTGCAGAGACACGGTTTCTTCATATTGCGCAGGCTGGACTCAAACTCCTGGGCTCAAGCGGTCCACCCTCCTCAGCCTCCCAAAGTGCCCGGATTACAGGCATAAGCCAAAGCTTCCAGCCAACATACTCTTTATTTTATTTAATATTCACAACAAAAAAGCCTATTAAATGGGGGTTATCAATTCATCCATTTTACAGGCAAAGCACCTACATTTCAGAGAAATTAAAAGATTTAAGATTTTTTAGGAAGTATCAGAGCCAAGAGTTGATTCTACGTTCACTATCTCAATGTAGGGCTCTTTCTTAGCTCTTCTCACTTCTTACTAATGAGCACACTTAAGACCTAGCTGTAGCTCCTATTTATAAAAGCTTCTATAGATTAATAAACCGAAGACTAAGATCATAAGAACACAGATTTATAACCACAGATTGAGAGAATATTTGTCAAAGCTCTAAAACAAAATCCCACATTCCTGCAATTAATTATTTGGTCAGTGGTAGTAATCTGCTACATGAAAAGAAGGGGCTAAGTCTGATTCTCAAGTTCACCTATGTTGGGGGAAGAAAAAGAAAAAGTATAGAGTATTCCCCAGCAAATCAATCAAGGGCCATAAGCACTTTGGACTAATTTACAACTGATAACCAGTCTTGAAATAAGACAGCTTCTCATTACTGGGAAGCATCTTTTAAAAAGCAAGCTGTTGGCCAGGCTCAGTGGCTCACACCTGTAATTCCAGCACTTTGGGGGGCTGAGGCGGGCAGATCAGGAGGTCAAGAGATTGAGACCATCCTGGCCAACACGGTGAAACCCTGTCTCTACTAAAAATACAAAATTAGCTGGGTGTGATGGCGCGTGCCTGTAGTACCAGCTACTCGGGAGGCTGAGGCAGGAGAATCACTTTAACCTGGGAAGCGGAGGTTGCAGTGTGCCAAGGTCGCACCACTGTACTCCAGCACGGGCAAGAGAGTAAGACTCTGTCTCAAAAAAGAAAGAAGGAAAGAAAGAAAAGCTTGCTGTTGGACCAAGCATGGTGGCTCACACCTGTAATCCCAGCAGTTTGGGAAGCTGAGTCGGGCAGATGACCTGAGGTCAGGAGTTTGACACCAGCCTGACCAACATGGTGAAGCCCTGTCTCTACCAAAAATACAAAATTAGCTGAGGGTGGTGGCACATACCTGTAATCTTAGCTACTCTTGAGGCTGAGGCAGGAGAATTGCTTGAACCTGGGAGGTGGAGACTGCAGTGAGCCTAGATAGCACCATGGCACTCTAGCCTGGACAACAAGAGCAAAACTCCATCTCAAAAAAAAAAAAAAAAAGTAGCTGTGATGAAGATCCTTTTAGGGTAATGGAACTGTTCTGTTCTGTTCTATATCTCAACTGTGGTGACAGCTACACAAATTATGCATATATAAAAGTTAATTTTATTACAAGTTGATTTTATTGTTATTTTAAAAATAAAATTCAACAAAATTGCATACGAAAAAATAACAACTCAACAACAACAGTTTTAAAATGTGCAAAGAACTTGAATAGACATTTCTCCAAAGAAGATACACAAATGGGCTGCGCACTGTGGCTCACACCTGTAATCCTAGCACTGGGAGACCAAGATGGGAAGATTTCTTGAGCTCAGAAGTTCAAGAAAAAAAAAAAAGAAAACAAAAGAAGGAAGAAGAATAAAGAAAAAGGAGGAGAAGTAGGTAGAGAAGAAAGGGGTATGAGGAGGAAGAAAATGGAGGAGGAGGAAAAAAGAAGAAATACAAATAGCCAAAACGCATTTAAAAAGATGCTCAATATCACCAACCATTAGAGAAATGCAACCCAAACCATAATAAGATATCACCTCATATCCATTATGATGGCAGGCATTAAAAAAATCCAAGACAAAATAGAAAATAACAAGTGTTGAGGATATGAAGAAACTAGAACCCTTGCGCACTGTTGGTGGGAACGTAAACTGGTGCTGCTGCTATTGAAAATAGTATATCTGCTTCTAGGAAGTAACTAACAAAAGAAAAACAAAATCATATAAAGCTTCCTCAAAAAAATTAAAAATAAGCCAGGTATGCTGATGCACACCAGTAGTCCCAGCTACTTGGGATGCAGAGGCAGGAGGGTTGCTTGAGCCCAAGAGTTCAAGGTTCAGAGTGTACTATTATCATGCCTGTGAATAGCTGCTGTACTTCCGCGTGGTCAACACAGTAAGACTCCATCTCTTAAAAAGTAAAAAAAGAATTACCATATGATCCAGCAGTTCCATTTCTGGATGTACATCCAAAAGAACTGAAAGCAGACTCTTGAAGAGATATTTGCATATCTGTGTTCAGTGCAGCATTATTCACAACAGCCAAGAAGTGAAAGCAAACCAAATGTCCATCAGTGAATGAATGGAAAAAGAAACTGTGGTATATACACACAGAGGAATATTATTTAGCCTTTAAGAAGAAGGAAATCCTGTCACATGATACAGCATGGATGAACCTTGAAGACATTATACCAAGTGAAACAAGCCAGCCACAGAAAGACAAAGGTTGTATGATTCCACTTATATGAGGTATCTAAAGTAGTCAAACTCACAGAAACAAAAAGTAAAATTGTGGTTGTCAGGAACTTGGAAGAAGGAGGGAGAGTTGTTGTTCAATGGGTATAGAGTTTCGGTTTTGCAAGAAGAAAATGTTGTAGACATCTATTATACAACAATGTAAATTTGTTACTACTACTAAACTGTACACTTAAAAATGGCTAAGACAGTAAATTTTATGTTATGTTTTTCATCATAATTTATAAATAAGCAAACAAGCTGGGTATACATGATAGTATGAAACAGGAAGTAAAATGATAATAATAATAGCTAATATTTACTGAGTGCTTACTATAAGCAAGTACATTATTTTGCCCAACTTTGACTAAGGGTAGGGACTATTATGACCTTTCTTTTACAAATGACGAGGCTGAGCCTAGAAAGGTCAAATCACTTGCTCAAGATTAAACAATCAGGGGCTCTAAGACAGTGTAATTCTTTAAGCTGCATATGTGGCATCTTTAAGCTGTGTATGTGACAACCAGTTATATCTACTCATTTTTTAAGACTGATAAAGATATAATACTTTCTTGAATCCCTCTCCCACTCCCAGAACTAATCTACTTCTTCCTTTGGGTTCCACTTTACATCAGATATATCTGACCTAATCCTAGAGAGAACCATAGATGTATTTCTTTTTTTTAACTTGATTTTTTTTTTTTTTGAGACAGGGTCTTACTCTGTCACCCACACTGGAATATAGTGGCACAATCATGGTGCACTGCAGCCTTGACTTCCTGGGCTCAAGTGATCCTGTCACCTCAGCCTGCTGAGTAGCTGGGACTACAGCCGTGTACCACCAAGCAAGCTCAGCCAATTTTATTTTTGTAAAGGTGAGGTCTCCCTATGTTGCCCTGGCCAGACTTGAACTCCTGGCCTCAAGTGGTCCTCCCTCCTTGGCCTCCCAAAATGCTTGGATTATAGGAGTGAGCCACCACACCTGGCTCCATAGACATTTCTTTCCTTTTTTTTTTATTGAGACAGAGTTTTGCTCTGTCACCCAGGCTGGAGCACAGTGGCACAATCTTGACTCACTACAACCTCCCTCTCCCGAATTCAAGTGATTCTCCTGCCTCAGCCTCCCAAGTAGCTAGAATTACAGGCACGAGCCACTACATCCAGCTAATTTTTGTATGTTTAGTAGACATGGGGTTTCACCATGTTGACCAGACTGGTCTGGAACTCCTGACCTCAAGTGATCCACCCACCACGGCCTCCCAAAGTACTGGGATTACAGGCATATTTCTATCACAGTACCTATAATTGTATTTCCTTATTTACATTTCAGTCTCTCCACTAATCAGCACCTCTAGATCTGTGCTTCCAAGAGCCATTAACCATTCATAGCTGTTTAAATGCAAATTTAAATTAATTAAAAGTAAAAAAAAAATTTAATTCAGTTCTTCAGTCTCACTAAGCATATTTCAAGCACTCAGGACCTACGTGTAGCTGGTGACTACTGTATTGGACACCACGAATACAGAACATTTTCATCACTGCAAAAAGTTCTGCGGGACAGTGCTACGTCTAAATTCTGTGTGTTCCCGGAGGCACAAACAGTCTAGAAGGCAGTCTGGCAGGAGCTATGCCTCACTCATTTCTGTATCCCAGCACCAACCTTTAATAAACCTCCAGTAAGTGTTTCTTAGGAATGGCATGGGGTAATGCAGAGCTTGTTCTACTTTATTGTCACACACCACCCAGGACTTAAGTTCCATGCATTCAATGTCCCTTACAGACTAGCATCAGTGTAATAATCCACTCTCATCCCGACTGGTGGAAAGAGGTAGGAATCACAATATCTAGAGCTAATCAGAAAGTCTTTAGTCCTTCACCCCAAACCAAAGTTCCACTACTTAATGTGAGACCTGATTAAGAAGAGGACTTATTTCTTGTATCAGGTTTGGCATGTAATTAAACTACAGGTATTCTAAAAGGAATTTTTTTTTCAAATATTGGAACAACCTCACAACTTGGAAGAAATAAGAACAAGACAACATTGGTTGAAATTTATCACACTTTTGGGACTCTATGAATGAATACCTTCTCAGTATGCTCTTTATATTTAAAAAAAATAGTCACTTGACACACATTCTCTGAAGAACTATAATATTACGGGCTAGGTGCTAAAGAAAGAGAGATAAATTGTGTTGGTAGACAGAAACTTAAATTGGAATAATAGAAAGTGGTAAGAGCTCTGTGACAGAAGTGCTAGGAACTATGAAGAGCACAAATGAGGGTCAGAACCCAGTGGTGAAATGAAATAGAAGGTGGAGAGACCACAAAGGAAGCTACTCAGAAGTGAGCCCCAATTACATTTTAAAGCATAATTAAGGCTGGGCTTGCTGGCTTGCGGCTATAATCCCAGCACTTTGGGAGGCCAAGGCAGACAGATTGCTTGAGCCCAGGAGTTCAAGATCAGCCTAGGCAACATGGCAAAATCCTGTCTCTACAAAAATTACAAAAATTAGCCAGGTGTGATGGCAGGTGGCTGTAGTCCTAGCTACTCAGGAAGCTGAGGTGAGAAGATCACCTGAGCCCAGGGGGTCAAGGATGCACTAAGCCATGTTTGTGCCACTGCATTCCAGCCTGGGTGACAGTCAGACCCTGTCTCAAAAATAAATAAATACATAAACAATAAATAAATGTTTTAAAAAGAAAGGGTGGGAGGGTGTCCCAATAAAGACAAATGCCATGGATGAAGATACAGGAATGTGACCTGGACAGCAGGTGTCAAGTAGTTCAATTTAGCTGGAACGACATATGAAAAAAAAGTAGAATTTGAGGCTAATGAGGCAAGCAGAGGCCAAACCATAAAACACCCTGCAAGCTAAGTTAAGGGGTTTGAATTTTATCCTCAAAGTTATGAAAAACCTCTGGAAGATTTTAAAGCAGAGAAGAGTGCACTTTGTATTCAACAAGGCTCAGGGAGAAGCAGTAGGGAGGACAGATTTTAGGGAGGTGAGACAGTAGACAGGGAGACCAGTCAGGAAGTTGCTGCAAGAAGTAATGAGACAGGAACTATCTGATACAAATAGTTTTAAGCATACCCCATCTTAAATGGGTCTCTCTCCATTAGTCTATGCCTCTCAAAGCTGGAACATCATGATTCAATTATACAGCACAATTACAAAAACAACTGTAAAAGTCAATTCTATAAACTAAAAATCTCACTGCACTCCTTTATTCAATAGCCATTCCAGATTTTGAACTAAAACTGCTCTTTCTTCTCTTTCCCACTGCACACAATTTTGGAAAAACATTTCAGCCAGATGATCACATCTGTGCAGTGTGCAACAAGTATAAACAATTTAACAGGAGTTTAATGAAACATTTCCTATTCAATTGGAGAAAAAGATTAGAAAATTCTAACATGGCAACATCAGGTTGCAAATTGACATTTTTAATAAGCTTTTTTAAAAAAATATGAACATACCAATTTTAAATCCCATCTGGTTGCCTATTACAGCTGCCCTGAATGAATTTCCAGTTATTAGGCACTTGGCTAAAGCATTCAGAACTGCCATGTGCTATCAGCAGCAGCAGCTACAAGTACAGTACATAGGAAGTACTTAAATATCCATGCTGATACAAAAGGATTTCTTAGTCTGACCTGGAGAGGAAGGAATATATGGGGAAAAGGAAGAAACGGTTTCACATTTTTAAGAAAGTATCTGTCAGTTTTACCTCCTCTCCTCTTCAAAGGCAATAGATGTTCTTATCTTTGACTTCATACTGCCTTAGCCTAGAGTTTTACCTACCCTTCCGCCTTGTACAAATAAAATCCTAAGAACCAAGGCTTTGGAATTGGACTAAAACTGGATTCAATTCCAACTCTATCTCTTACATACTGTGAACTTGGGCACATTTCTTAATCTTCCTTAGACTCTATTTCTTCATGTGTAAAATAATAATGTCTAACTTTGAAGAGCTGTGGTGAAGCTGAAAGAAAATGTATACAAAATATCTATAGAATGTCTGGCTTATATGGATGAGCATTCAATAAATGGTAACATTTAACACTCTCCTTTGTATCCCACTATAAATTTGCACTTTACAGTAATTATGTACCTCCTTTAAAAGTTTAAGAATTAAATGAATTTAGGTAAAGGATTGATAACAGTGCCTGGCACATAATAGACAAGCATAAAGTATTAGTTGCAGTTGTTGTTGCTTCTATTATATACCAATATCATAGTATGTTTCATAGTGAACTACAATTGCTGTTTTCCTTCCTATCTAGTACTTAGCATAAAACTTGGCACAAAAGAAGTACTCAATTAACATCTGTTGACCAGCTGAATAAATAATGGATGAGGCCAGTTGTGGTGACTCATCCCAGCACTTTGGGAGGCCGAGGCCAGGTTTATCACTTGAGGTCAGAAGTTCAAGACCAGCCTGCCCAACATGGCGAAACCCTGTCTCTACTAAAAATTAGCCTGGTGTGGTGGTACACACCTGTAATCCCAGCTACTAAGGAGGCTGAGGCAGGAGAATTGCTAGAACCCAGGAGGCAGAGGATGCAGTGAGCCAAGATCACGCCACTGCATTCCAGCCTGGGCAAGAGAGTGAGACTCTGTCTCAAAAAAGTAAATAAATAAATAATGGATGAATGATTGAAGGAATGAACTGAATTTATCATACAATTTTCACAAAGTAGCCATTCAATAACATATTATTTTATATATGAATCCTATCAAGCCCAGATGATGAGAAAGAGAGTTATTATTATGGCCCTGTTTTACAGATAATAAACAGAGAGATGGAAGGTTAAGATCACCCCTACTTTAGGCAGAGTAGGAATTAGAATCCCTTTGGTCTCCCAGAAACTGATTCTAGATTTTTTTTTAAATGAGACCTTAATTTCTCTCCATATTTTAAATATTACCTACGGGATCAGTCAAGTTTTTCAAGTTTCTATGATTTCAAGAAGGGCCCTCAGAGTCAGAAGAAGAAACATGACCAAATGAGAACTTCAATTTCTCCTCTTTGGGAAAGAAGGAATAAAGACCTGATTTCATCTGGCCTGAGCATAGAGAAAGCAATTAAGTCTGACTAATAAGAGGATAAAGCCCTGACTATGAACAAATGAGGATGGAGGACACTGAGAGGGTCAAATATGTAAGGCAGTATGGGGAGTTAAGAGCATGACTACTCACAGACTTTCTGGGGAGTAGTCATCCTTTCATTTAACAAATACTTAGTTCCTGCAATGAACTAGGAGAATAACTCAACATTGTATATCAAGAGCCTTAAAAAAGTTATACCTGGCCGGGCACAGTGGCTCATGTATGTAATCCTAGCACTTTGGGAAGCCAAGGCAGCCAGATGGATTGAGCCCAGGAGTTCAAGACCAACCTGGGCAACATGGCAAAACCCCACCTCTACAAAAAATACAAAAATTAGCCAGGTATGGTGGCATGCACCTGTGGCCCCGACTACTCAAGAGACTGAGGTGGGAGGATGGTGTGAGCCCAGGAGGCGGAGGTTGCAGCGAGCTGAGATTGTGCCACTGCACTCCAGCCACTGCACTCCAGCCTGTGTGACAGAGCCAAACCCTGTTTCAAAAAAATAAGAATAAAAATAAATTATATCTTGACTCCAATTACCTTATTCCTATTTATCCTAAGAAAACTATCAAAAAACAAAGATTGAAGCCAGGCGCAGCGGCTCACACCTGTAATCCCAGCACTTTGGGAGGCCAAGGTGGGAGGATCGCTTGAGCCAGGAGTTTGAGACAAGCCTGGGCAACACAAGGAGACCCCATCTCTACCAAAAAAAAAATTTTTTTAATTAGCTGGGCATTGGGTGCATGCCTATAGTCCCAGCTACATGGGAGGCTAAAGCAGAAGATTGTTTGAGCCCAGGAGTTTGAGGCTGCAGTGAGCTGTGATCACGCCACTGTACTCTAGTCTGGGTGACAGACCCAGACGCTTTCTCAAAAATAAAAGGAAAATGCTTAATGACATAATGTTAAATTAAAAAGAATTCCAAAAGACTACCTATAGTATCATCTTGATTATGTAAAATAAATAGAAAAAAACTTTTCAAAAAAGCCCAAATGCTGAGTTTTAAAAGTAATTTCTGCATAGCAGAATATAGGGAGATATTATTTGCCAAGTTTTCTAGTTTTTCCGTAACATGCATTTTTCAAAAAAAACACAAGGTGAAGGATATTTTAGGACGAAAAATGAAGATATAAAATACCATCAGGATTCATTAAGCATTAGGATCTCTGCTAGGTGAGAAAGATATTAAAGGCATATTATTTTCACACAAAAAGATTATGTTACTCCTACTGAGAATTGTCACAAATGCAAGGGTGAAATACATTGGGAGAGCAATAAAGAGGAAATCCCAGGAGGTCACTTTCATTTCAGAATGTCTATCATCAGCAAAGCCAAGTTCAATGCGTAAAGAGAGAAATGAAACTTGATGGGTGAACAAGATGGCAAGCTAAGACACAGTGCTAAAATCTGTAAGTTCCTTAACAGCATGGAATCTGTCAATTACCATATAGTGTGACAAAGGCCATGGAAGGAAGGCAGCAATAGGAATGTGGCAAATAGTCTAGAGAAAGTCAAGGCAGCCTTTGTTGAAGATGACTAATTTAAAGGAGAAAGCCATTAGCCTAGAGAAAAGGGCATTCTAGGAAAAAGGGAGAGCCTAGAAAATAGAAACAGCTTAGAATGGCTTGAGAAATGACATTTACTTCAGTGTTACTACAGTCCAAAGTGCAAGGCAGGCTGTGGTGAAAGATGTAGTTACAAAAGTCATCAGGGGCCTGTCTCAGAGGACCTGAATACCTGGCCTACATTAAGCCAAGCAGCTACACATAAGCCAGTCAACAAGGTACCATTCCAGTAGAAGAGAGAGTTAGGCAGCCTTATGATACAGATAAGTGATGGGTGGTTAGAGCAGAAAAGGGACGACACCCTGTTCAGCCTGGGGGCTCATGAAAGGCCTCTGAGAGAAAGTGCCAAACTAAGGCACAAAGGAAAAATGGGGCTAAGGTCCCAGCACTTTGGGAGGCTGAGACGGTAGATCTCTTGAGGGCAGGAGTTTGAGACCAGACTGGCCAACATGGTGAAACCCCATCTCTACTAAAAATACAAAAAACATTAGCTTGGCATGGTGTGTGCCTGTATGTAATTCCAGCTTCTCAGGAGGCTAAAGCAGGAGAATCACTTGAACCTGGGAGGCGGAGGTTGCAATGAGCCAAGATCACACCACTGCACTCCAGCCTGGGCAATGGAGCAAGACTCTGTCTCAAAAAAAGAAAAAAAAAAAAAATGGGGTTAAGGGCTGCAACATCCAAAGTGATGACACACAATTGATACCTGGCCTGATCATAAACTCAGCAAATCAGGGAACTAGTCCCTGGCAAGGCTTCCAAAGAAGGAACCACTCTCATCACCAGAACATAACCTCCAAGGACCTTGTTTGTCTTGTTCACTGCCAGGCTTCTAATACTAAAATAGTGGGCCAAAAGAAGCTGCTCTATAAATATTTGTGGGGGAAAAAAAAAGAGAGAGAAAGGAAGGCTTGCTGTTATATTAAAAAGCAATGGGGCCAGTAAGCTTCAAACCACTGTCATGTTAAAGACAAAACAACAACAAAAGAAGCAATGGGGCTGGGCATGGTGGCTCACATTGTAATTCCAGCACTTTGGGAAGCAGAGGCGGGAGGATCACTTGAAGCCAGGAGTTCAAGACCAGCCTGGGCAACATAGCGAAACCCTGTTTCTTCAAAAAAACTTTCTTTTAATTAGCCAAGTGGGGTGATACATGCCTGTAGCTCTAGCTGCTTGGGAGGCTGAGGCAAGAGGATGGCTTGTGCCTAAGAGTTCAAGGTTGCAATGAGCTATGATCTGCACTCTCTCCTGTATGACAAAGTGAGAACTGTCTCTTAAAAAAAAAAAAGGCAGTGAGAACCCATTCTCTCCACCCCTCCGCTAGCAAATTAATAATAATAATAAATTAAATAATTAAATAAGACAAATCCTATATGATTCCACCTATATGAGGCACTCAGAGTCATCAAAATCCTAGAGACAGAAAGTTGAATGGTGATTGTCAGAGGGTTAGGGAGAATGAAGGAATAGGGAGTTCATGTTTAGTGGGTAGAGAAGTTTGAAATCTGTAAGAGTTTTAGAGATAGTTGACAGTGATGGTCACACAACATTGTGAATGTATTTAATATACTAAACTATACATTTTCCAAAAACTGAGGATGATAAATTTTATGTATTTTACTGCAATTAAAAAAAAAAATTGGGGGCTGGGTGCAGTGGCTCACATCGGTAATCCCAGCACTTTGGAAGGCCAAGACAGGTGGATCACATAAGGCTAGCAGTTCGAGGCCAGCCTGGCCAACATGGCAAAATCCCGTCTCTACAAAATACACACACACACACACACACACACACACACACACACACACACACACACATTAGCCAGGCATGGTAGCATGCACCTGTAATCCTAGCTACTCAGGTAGCTGAGGCATGAGAATCGCCTGAACCCAGGAGGCAGAGGTTACAGTGAACCAAGATCACACCACTACACTCCAGCCTGGGCAACAGAGCAAGACTCTGTCTCAGAAAAAAAAAAAAAAAAAAAAGGAAAAAAAGCAATGGGAAATTCACAACCACCAAAGGGTGGAAGCAACTAAAGTGTCTACTGATGGATGAATGGATCAAAAAAAATGTAATATATATATACAATGCAGTATTATTCATACTTAAGAAAGAAGGAAATTCTGACACATACTATAACATGGATGAACCTTGAAAACATTCTGCTAAGTGAAATAAACCAGTAATAAAGGACAAACACTATTATTCTACTCATATGAGCTACACAGAATAGTCAAATTCACAGAGACAAAGTAGAATGGTGGTTGCCAGGACCTGGGGTAGGGGAGAAACGGGAATTACTGTTTAAGACAATAGCACCACCACTCCTGGCTAATTTTTTTTTTTTTTTTTTTTTTTTAGCAGAGATGGTGTCTTACTATGTTACCTAGGCTGTCTTGAACTCCTGAGCTCAAGCAATCCTCCTGCCTCAGCCTCCCAAAGTACTGGGATTACAGGCATGAGCCACCATGCATGGCCAAAATTTAAGTTATTAATTTAAAAATCCTATATTCATGAATTGGAAAATTTAATATTGTTAAGATGTCACTTTCAAAGCAATCTACAGATTTTATCAAAAGTCCAAAAACCTCTTTTTGTAGAACTGGAAGAGCCAGTCCTCAAATTCATATAGAATTGTAAGAGGCCACAAATAGCCAAAATAATCTTGAAAATGAACAACAAAGTTGGAAGAGTCACATTTCCCAAGTTCAAAATTTACTGCAAAACTATGGTAATCAATACAGCGTGGTACTGGCATATGGACAGGTATATAGATCAATGGAACAGAATTACAAGTCTAGAAATAAATCCATACATCTTTGGCCAATTAATTTTCAACCAACATGCCAACACTAATCACTAGTCAATGAGAAAAGTAAAGTCTCTTCAACAAATGATCATAGGACAACTGAATATCTACAGGCAGAAGAACGCAGCTAAAACCCTACCTCAAACCACATGTAAAACTTAATTTAAAATTAATCAAAGACCTAGCTATAAAGGATACAACCATAAAACTCTTAGTATAAAATAGGGATAAATCTTCATGACCTTGGATTTGGCAATGGATTCTGAGATATGACAACAAAGTAAGCAACCAAAATAAAAATAAACTGGACTTCATCAAAATTTTAAACTTTTGTGCATCAAAGGACATTATCAAAAAAAAGTGAGGAGGCTGAATGTGATAGCTTCCACCTGCAATCTCAGCACTTGAGAAGGGCCAAGGTGAGAATTCAACATCCACTTGGGCAAATAACAAGACACTGTCTCTACAAAAAATTTAAAAAAGAAAAATTACCCAAGCATGGTGGTACACATCTGTAGTCCTAGCTACTCAGGAGTCTGAGGCTGGAAGATCACTTGAGCCCAAGAGTTCAAGGCTGCAGTGAACTATGATCATACCACTGTACTCCAACCTGGGCAACAGAGCAAGACCCTGTCTCTGAAAAAGGAAAAAAACAGTGGAAATACAACCTACTGAATGAGAAAAAATATTTGCAAATCATATTTTTGAGAAAGGTCTGGTATCCAGACTATATAAAGAACTTTTATAATTCAAAAAAAAAAAAAACCAAAAAAAAAAAAAAAAAATTTTAATGGGCAAAGAACTTGAATAGATATTTCTCCAAAGGTATACAAATGGTCAACAAGTACATAAAAAAATGCTCAACATTATTCATTAATTATTAGAGTAATACAAATCAAAACCACATGATATATTATGCCATACTCACTTTAACAGCTATTTATGTTTTTAAAAAAAGAAGGAAATAACAACTGTGAGCAAGGATGTTAAAAAATCTGACCCCTTGTCAGGCGCGGTGGCTCACACCTGTAATCCTAGCACTTTGGGAGGTTGAGGCGGGTGGATCACGAGGTCAGAAGTTCAAGACCAGCCCAGCCAAGATGATGAAACCCCCGTCTCTATTAAAAATACAAAAAAATTCGCCGGCACGGGGGCAGGCACCTGTAATCCCAGCTACTCAGGAGACGAGGCAGGAGAATTGCTTGATCCCAGGCAGCAGAGGTTGCAGTGAGCCGACATCATGCCTCTGTACTCCAGCCTGGGCAAAAGAGTGAGAGTCCATCTAAAAACAAAACAAAACAAAACAAAAAAACGGAACCCTCATACATTGTCAGTGGGAATGAAAAAATGGTGCAGCCATTATGGAAAAGTCTGGCAGCTCCTCAGTAAGTTAAACATAGAATCACCATATGACCCAGCAATTCCATTCCTAGGTATACACTGAACTGAAACAGGTTCTAAAACAAATAAATCTACCTATATGTTCATAGCGGCGCTCTTCACAATAGCCAAAGGTAGAAACAACTCAAATGTCCATCAGTGGATAGCATATCTATACAATGTAATATTACTCAGCCATAAAAACATTTAAAAAGTAATGAAGTAGTGGCCGGGTGTGGTGGCTTATGCCTGTAATCCCAGCACTTTGAAAGGCCGAGGCAGGTGGATCACCTCAGGTCAGGAGTTCAAGACCAGCCTGGCCAACATGCCGAAACCCTGTCTCTACTAAAAATACAAAAATTAGCTAGGCATGGTGGCAATCACCTGTAATCCCAGTTGCTCAGGAGGCTGAGGCAGGAGAATCAATTGAACCTGGGAGGCAGAGGATGCAGTGAGCCGAGATCATACTATTGCACTCCAGTCTGACTGACAAGAGTGAAACTCCATCTCAAAAAAATAAAAGCAATGAAGTACTGATACATGCTACAACATGAATATCAAAAACATTATTCTGAGTGAAAGAAGCCAGACACAAAAGGCCACACATTATATGATTCATTTATATAAAATATTTAGAATAGGTAAATATAGAGACAAAAAGCAGATTGGTTTTCGCCAAGGGCTGGGAGGGAGTAGGAAAGGGACTGGCTATTTAATAGATACAGAACTTCCTTTTGGGGTGAATGTTTCAGAACTAGAGATGGTTGTTGTACAACACTGAGTATATTAAATGCCACTAAATTGTTCACTTTAAAGTGGTTAATTTCAACAATTGTATATAAATTTCACCTCAATCAATCACTCAATCAATAATAAGAATCCTCCCTTCACACAAACTTCCCAAAAACTGTTTTGTTACCTTATTTTCTTCCCATTGCCCAAACTGTAATCACAACAGATGGCAAAGCATTTCTTGATTCTCAGCAGGAAAAAAAAAAAAACAACAGCTTTAAGGAGTTGCCACAAATAAGAACATAAACAAAACCCTTAGTACCACTACTGCAGCATTAAATAAGTCCAAGCAGTTATATCCACAGAATTAGTCTCACTTAAGGAAAGGCGAATAAAAGTTTTTTTTCTTGTTGTGGTTTTCTGAGACAGGGTCTCACTCTGTCTCCCCGGCTGGAGTGCAGTGGCACGAACATGGCTCACTGCAACCTTGACCTCCCAGACTCAAGCGATCCTTCCAACTCAGCCTTCTGAGGAGCTGAGACTACAGGCATGTGCCACCATGACCATGCCCGGTTTTTTTAAAAAAAGAGATGGGTTCTTACTATGTTGCCCAAGTGGTCTTGAACTTAAGGTTTCAAACATTCCTTCCACCTCAGACTCCCAAAGTGCTGGAATTACAGGAATGAGCCATCATGCCTGATCTCCAATGAAGGTACTTTTGCTAACGTATGTGAAGATACCTGCTGCTGGGATCAGGAGACATGAAGAAATTAAGAAAAAATTAAAATACTAGGAAAGGTTTTCAATAGCTTTGTAAGTCTTCAGAATGTAAAGTACATTAAGAAATAAAAACTTAAATGCAGTGGGTATAAACATGGCAAATCTGAAAACTAAATCTGACTAAGGCTATCAATCTGCCATGTGCTAAAAACAAATATAGTCAGCCCGTGGCTCACGCCTGTAATCCCAGCACTTTGGGAGGCCAAGGTGAGCGGATCACAAGGTCAGGAGTTCAAGACCAGACTGGCCAACATGGTGAAACCGCATCTCTATTAAAAATGCAAAAATTAGAAGGGCATGGTGGCATGCACCTGTAATACCAGCTACTCAGGAGGCTGAGACAGGAGAATCACTTGAACCCAGGAAGCAGAGTGAGCTGAGATCGCACCATTGCATTTCAGCCCATGTGACAGAACAAGACTGCATCTCAAAAAAATAAAAATAAAATAAAAGGTTACCTACTAACAGGGACGTTCTGCCTGAACCTGAGCAAAACATTCCCTGAGTACCAGCTGAGCATATTTAGTAAGGCATCAATTCACACAGGCCCCAGGGAGGGGACATTCATTTTGATATTCAATGGGACATCACCATAATATACAGTATCTTTGTGACCAGTATTTCCAATGATTCTACTCTCTGTATCTTTTACTGCTTAATAGTGATGCAGTGGATTGGTGAAGTCAACGAAACTATGCCAAGAAAATAGCTTTTCAAGCAATTCCAAACCAGGCCAGGATTTCATCCCCATCAGGTATTTACCTGATGATCATCCACCTAAGACAGACAACTCAAACATTCCTGGTATATGCTTTCGAAGGCTCCATTACATTTATTTTCCATCATAACTCAACCAACAATTTCAGCTCTCCCATTTGTTAGCTATGCAACTATCCTCTAAGGACAATACTGCTTAACTAACAGCTATCTAATACTGCTATTAGTTGAGTTTTAGAGATAATTTATGTAGAATGCCTACATACTATCTGGTCCAATAAATGAATGCAATAAACTGTAGCTGCTACTGTCATCACTAATAAATATTCATGAATGCCCACTACTTTCCCAACATTGTGCTGAGGAGTAGGGGGAAAACAATAAGTATGCAGGATGCAGTACACTCTAAGGGGGTACACAATCAAGTTGAAAGAAAAAAACCATTATACAATGGTTATATGTAATTATATAATTAAATGGTCAATTGCTTGGTATAGACTAAGTGCAGGAGAGACCAGAAAGCTATTCCTTCTATTAACTCACACAACTCTGAGCCAGGCAGGCAGAAACTATCATTCCCATTTTACAGAAAAAGAAACTGAGACCAAGAAAAACAAGGTCATAGAATTCAACCATTTATGCAATTAACAATTCTAGGCTATGAACTATGCTTAGGCGCAGAAGAGAAATAGATTAGTTAGGACTCTTGGTTGTAAATGACAGAAAAAAAACTGGTTTAAGCAAAAAGCCTAATTTCTGACTTAATTAACTGAAGCCCAAGATTAGGGTAGACAATGGGGAACGCTCAATTCAGAGCTCAAAGTCACTGCCTCCACCTCTTCAGCTTCACTTCCTCAATGTTGGTTCTATCATAAGCCAGACTCTCTGCTCTTATGGTGGCAAAATGGCTATAGCAGTTCCAGCTGCCATACCTCTTTAGCGTAGCAGGACTTGGAGAAGTTCTTCTATAGTGGCTTACGAAAGTCCTGAACATTCAGTTTAGACCAGCTTAAAACATATTTACCCCTAAACCAATCACCATGGCCAGAGAAATGTGATGCCTTGGTTACCTTGAGCCTGGTTCACGTAACACTAGAACTAAGAAATTCCTACCCAAACTATATGAAGCAAAGCAGGGGGGAAGTGTGGTTCCTAAAGCCAACATCTGAGGCCATTGCTGAGATAAGAAGGAAGCTACAGAAGCAAACTACAAATGTCTACCACAAGGAACCCTGTGACTGTGCTCTCACAGAATGTACAGTTTGGGGCAGTGATTCTCAAATGCAGATGGACTGGTAGAAAAAAAAAGGCTAGAGGTATAGTTCTACTCTGAAAGAAACATAATTGCAAAACAATGAGGTAAGTGCCATACAGCCAATACTTAAACAACAGTGTCACAGTATTCAGGAAAAAAAAAAAAAGAAGGCCACCCTAAGATTTCAAGAAAGTCTTCAAAGAGGTAGTACTGACCAAATTGAGTCCTGAAGCAAACAGGTCAGTTAGCAAATCACCTAACTGCAACTTTAGAATCAAGGTTTCCTGATTCCTTATCAAGATCTCTTTCCACTACTAGGGTGCAGAGAAAAATGGGCACTGAGGCCTCAAGGGAGGTGACTGCCACAGAAGCTCATTTAAACCAGCTGTCATAACTGCTCAGTACTGAAGTACACTGTAAAGAATTTGTTCACACTGCAGCAGGACCGCAAAGACCCTGCCAATCTTACAGGAGGATGTTTCAGCTAGGTAACAGTCATGACCTAAGCATGGAACGGGATATTCTGTCATTTCCCAGCACTTTCGTTTCTTCACCTACTACCAGGCTGCTCTTTCCACTCTATGTGTTAAGGGCTAACAGTTCAAACAGAAAAGCAGCAAACACATTAAGTTAAATTGAGACCACATTACGATAAGTGAAAGGAAAAACCCACCATACTGATATTTCCACACATGCAGTTTATGCTCATTGAGACTGGAGTTAGATAAAGGGGTTTGCATCCATCTCTACCACTTACTAATTGTGTGACCCTGACTAAGTCACTTTTCTGACCCTCAATTTCCTCATCTGTAAAATGGGAAACATTATATATAATACCTTTCTTGGAGCTACTATAGGAATTAAAACAAGATAAAGGGAAAGCACTTGGCCAAACTGTAAAGCATCATGTAAATATTGGTTATATTCCTTAACTCCTTTTTTTTTTTTTTTGAGACGGAGTTTCGCTCTTGTTACCCAGGCTGGAGTGCAATGGCGCGATCTCGGCTCACCGCAACCTCCGTCTCCTGGGTTCAGGCAATTCTCCTGCCTCAGCCTCCTCAGTAGCTGGGATTACAGGCACGCGCCACCATGCCCAGCTAATTTTTTTTTTATTTTTAGTAGAGACGGGGTTTCACCATGTTGACCAGGATGGTCTCGATCTCTTGACCTCGTGATCCACCCGCCTCAGCCTCCCAAAGTGCTGGGATTACAGGCTTAAGCCACCGCGCCCGGCGTTATTCCTTAACTCTTTAAGAAGAGCCATTTCAAAGTACTATATGACTTCTACTTTTATAAAGAGCAGAATCCTAACACTCCGTTCCTTTCAGACTTGAAGCAATCAAAAACTCTTTCCAGGGAAGGCTTTTTAAAAACAATACCACATTAAACATCGGTGATTTGTTTTAAAAGCTGCAATTAAGAGGATTCCACTGTTTCACCAGGCTTTTGTGGCATCCAACTCAGTAAAAAACATGAGAGAGGAGCTCTTAATTACGGAGGAAAACTTCCACAAGTCAGTGACAGGTGTGCAGGGCTCAAGCTGAGATCAAAATAGTTGAATACAGCATTAATTACCCCCTTTCCTTTTTCCCAAAGACACTTAAGTTTGCATGCAAATAGCTGAAAAGTAAACCAGACCAAATGACTGCCATATTTCAAGCTTCATTACCTTTTATCCTGTTAACATCCACCAGTTGAGTTTTAAAGGATTAACACCAAAACAAATGGTTTAAATGCACAATAAGTGAGCTTCAGTGATCAGAAATTATAATAGCCACGCTGAATTTATACTTACCACTGAGATGTTAGCATGTTTCCCTAAATTGTGTCTATTGTAAATCAAAGTTATTCCTTTTCTATTTTCACATATGTACTTTGTAAATAACATTAAAAATAAAACCCTCTTCAAGGGGATGCATTTTTTTCTAATTTGCCTGCCTTCTCTCCAAAATGTAAAGCAAACCTCTTTTATCCCTTGGTGTAATCAATAAAAATTAAAGCCAAACATTCAGCATTTACTTTGCAAGTTACAGACAACGGTTTTAGCAGTGCCTACCAAAAAAGCACATCCCCAAAATCCAAATGGAAAGATAATTAAGCATCCATTTGTTGAAACAGCCCTTTCTAAGCAGGGCTACACTTGATTGCCAATGAAAAGAGCTCCCAGAAAGTCAGACCTCCAAATTTGTTTTTGGGAAGCAACTCGGGAAATATGTACATGCTTACACAGGATGAGCCATCATGATAAGAAAAACACAAGATTTGGATTCAAGTCCCAGTCTGTCATACACTCAACTCATTCAAGCAATTATGAAGTAGCTGTTTTCTATCAGGTATAGTATTGAGTGCCAATAATAAAAAGCAAGACACATTATAAATTATTACTATAAAATGTTACAGGTCCTATAAGAGGCATCAACACAGGATAAGCATGAAGAAAAAATAGTCAATTCTACCTGGAGAAGAGAGCAACAACTTTATAGTAGAAGCAATGTAGGTGATACTTTTTAAAAATAAGGTCATGTTTGCCAAGTTGAGAAGGGAAGAGGACCACTCGAACAGAAAAAGCAACATGAGTAGAGATTTGGCAGTTTAACAGCATATAGTAAGTCCCAGGGATTGCAAGTGACTCTGTGGAAGGGACTGCTAATAGTATCCATTTTCCCTTGCTTCCTTTTAATAAAGACACTCCCCTACCATAACCCTCTGCCAAAATAACTGAGCACATGCAACTGAGTTGGAAACTACATTTCCTAATGTTATTTACAACTAGGTATGTCTTGTTTCTAAACATATTGAATGAGATGCTGGGGGCGGGGGGGTACTGACATACACAACTTCAGCTTGCTTTTTTTTTTTAAGGCAAATATGTGTCCTCTACTCTCTCTTCTCCCTTCTCATGGACTTATTTCAAGGTAGATGTGTTAATAAGCTATCATTGAGCATGCAGATGAGGGCATCAACCCCAGACAATGAGACAGAGGAATCCGGATCTCTAAATGATTTCATGAAGCAGAACCTCTACCCACTGTGGTCATAACAGACCTATCTCTGGACTGTTTTATGTGAGATAAATGTCTATCTTGTTTGAGCCACTGAATGTTTGGGTATCTTTCAACAGCTACCCTGTACTCTACTCGCCTTTCAAGCTTGTAAAATCTGTAAAGAAACTGAGCAAGACAAATTTCAGGGCCCTAGAAATCTACTAGAGATTGGCAGTACCTTTGAGATTGAAGAAAGGAACATTTTTGAGTACATACAGACATGCACAACTCACATACATAAAATGAGAAAAGAGTTGGATTGATACGGGCCAAGCCCAGGACTGTAGCCAACTAATCAAGACTGCAAATTCTAATTTTTTATCTCATATGGCTTTCACATTAAAACAACTAACTCTTGAAAGATTCAGTAATATGTAAATTACTACCTAACACTCAAATCTACAATCTGGAACAACAGAATCAATTATGACATTCTTAGATGAGGGGTAATTTACCTGAATATAACAACAATCTCAGACTAAATTAAGAGAAGCTTAGGAATTTATTTATTTATTTATTTACTTGAAACAGAGTCTCACTCTGTCGCCAGGCTGGAGTGCAGTGGCGCAATCTCGGCTCACTGCAATCTCCACCTCCTGGGTTCAAGCGATTCTCCTGTCTCAGCCTCCCGAGTCGCTGGGACTACAGGAGCACACCACCATGCCCAGCTAATTTTTGTATTTTTAGTACAGACTGGATTTCACCATGTTGGCCAGGATAGTTTCGATCTCATGACCACGTGATCTGCCCGCCTCAGCCTCCCAAAGTGCTGGGATTACAGGCGTGAGCCACCGTGCCCAGCCACTTGCCACTTCAGAATTCCTAAAAATTCTGAACTGTAATCATAGAGAAAAATAATCCAGGGCAGGGCACATGGAAAACCAAGTAACTATGATATGACTATATTTGAATGTGATATAACCTATTAGCTAAATGAAGTAAAATGGCATCTTCTCAAGGGTTAGGAAGAAGACTGTTAAGAACTAGACCCTTAACCAGGTGCGGTGGCCGATGCTTGTAATCCCAGCACTTTGGGAGGCTGAGACAGGCAAATCACGAGGTCAGGAATCAGCCTGGCCAATAAAGTGAAACCCTGTCTCTACTAAAAATACAAAAATTAGCCAGGTGTGGTGGCATGTGCCTGTAATCCCAGCTACTCGAGAGGCTGAGGCAGGAGAATGGCCTGAACTCAGGAGGCAGAGGTTGTGAGCCGAGATCAGGCCACTGTACTCCAGCCTGGGCGACAAAGCTAGACTTTGTCTCAAAAAAAAAAAAAAAGAACTAGACCCTTGATGTGTTACTGTTGAGATGTTCCTATCAAAAGTCACACAATTTCCTTTTTTAAAAAAATAACAAGGATATGATATACATTTGTAGGACAGATGAGCCAAAACAGTTTAGCCTGTGACTTTGGCTGCAGGATATCACCTTTAAGAAAATAATTCTCAGAAGAAAAATAGTGGGCTGTGATAAATACAAGGATAGTTAGGTTGCAGTCTCAGGTTCTTCATTTTCAAACTACATGACCTCAAACAAATCAACTGACCTCTCTGGGCTTCTGTTCCTTATCTGTATGTAATAAGAGAGGTGGACCAGATGAAGATCTCTTCCAACTCTATGAAATTCCAAAGTTTCCAACTTTTCTAATGATATTAAAAATAATCTTGTTATTGTAACGCCAATATTTCAATGTAAAAAAAAGAGAAGTCACAGAATACAGCAGCACTTCAATTTATTTCAAATGCACACTTAAGAAAAAAAATTACTGGACTGGGCATGGTGGCTCATGCCTGTAATCCCAGCACTTTGGAAGCACACAACTTCCCAGCAATCCTCTGACTTCAGCCTCCTAAGTAGCTGGGACAATAGGTGCATGCCACCATGCCCGGCTAATTTTTTGAATTTTTTGTAGAGGGGGTTTTCGCCATGTTGCCCAGTCTGGTCTCAAGTGATCCATCAGCCTCAGCCTCCCAAAGTGTTGGGATTACAGATGTGAGTCACTGTGTCCAGCCTAAAATTTTCCTAATATGTTTCATGTACTAATCTGGTAGCTCTTTTTGCACAGGACCACGGTTTTTTTTCATCTTTGTACTCACTTTATTTAAGACAGAGCCAAGAATAATGATAATGATACTAGCTAACGCTGTGTTATACGCCAGGCAAGTGCCAAGTGCAGTATTTGTTTTAATCTTCATTATCCCCATTTTATAGAGGAGAGGACTGAGTCTCAGAGAAAGGAAGTAACTTGCTTAGTCTCATAGCTAATAAAGAAATGCAGCTGTGATTAGAACCCAGCTGGGTGTGTGTTCCTGTGGGTATTATCTCTGTTTTAATAGCTGGCAACAGTGTGTTTTCCATAATGATTGCTGAAGGAATGCATGATTGAAAAAGTTGATGCTGTATCTAGTATTAAAGAGTGATGATAAAATTGCTAGCAATCTGACTTCAGAGCTACATACTTAACTCTTATATTTTCTCAGAAACAGTTTATATGAATATATAGGTATATATGAAATATAATTATCTGTCTTATTTGAGCCTTAAAACCCTGTGATGCAGTTATTATGCTTTTCATATACATTCTATAGGTTAGGAAAAGTAAGATGAATTAATTACACAAGATCATTCATTTATTAACAGAATCTGTACCCTACATCCTAGGTCTCCCAACTCCAAATTCTGTATTTTTTCCCCTCTATAATACTTTTAGCTGTTGGTTAGAGCTTTACAGCTATTTTCTTAGGAATGCACAATAGTCTTTTTCGTATGGAAAATAGATACTTTCATTGAGACTATCTGAAGATAAGAGGTAGCCGTTAAAAATCTTTCTGTGTTGGCCGGGCACGGTGGCTCACTCCTGTAATCCCAGCACTTTGGGAGGCCGAGGCAGGTGGATCATGAGATCAGGAGTTCAAGACCAGCCTGGCCAATATGGTGAAACCCCATCTCTACTAAAAATACAAAAATTAGCTGGTCATGGTGGTGTATGCCTATAGTCCCAGCCACTTGGGAGGCTGAGACAGGGGAATCCCTTGAACCTGAGAGGCGGAGGTTGCAGAATGCCGAGATCGCGCCACTACACTCCAGCCTGGGCGACAGGGCAAGATTCCATCTCAAAAAAAAAAAAAAAAATCTTTATGTGTGTCTTTCTTTCTCAAAGGTGATCTGTCCATCTGAAGTCAGGAGTTCAAGAGCAGCCTGGCCAATACAGCAAAACCTCGTTTCCACTAAAAATACAAAAATTAGCCGGGCATGGTGGCAGGCACCTGTAATCCCAGCCACTCAGGAAGCTAAAGTGGGAGGATCACTTGAGCCTGGGAAGCTGAGGCTGCAATGAGCCATGATCATGCCACTGTACTCCAGCCTGCATGACAGAGTAAGATTCTGTCTCCAAAAAAAAAAAAAAAAAAAGACAAGACAAAAATATTTAAGTACCATAAAAATACTTTACAAAGAATTATGCAAATATCAGTTAACATTATTACATATGAAGTTAATATGATAAAGTAATTCAAACTGATTCTGAGTAGGACCTATGGAAACCCATCCCCTTATTTAGTCACGGTACCATGTTCATACTAGTAGACCAAGAACAGAGAAGAAAGATGCCTAAGTGTGTTCTTACAATCAGATAAAACACAGACTTTGAAACTGTCCTGGACACCTATTCTACTCTAATACTTAATACAGAAGGCAACGATCCAGGCAACATAATGCAGTTGCTTGCAGTAAAGAAAAACTGACATCCCCATGAAAAAAAAATGAATAAAATTAGTGTAGTACCAAAACTCAGAGACAGAAGCCTCTCCTCACATGGAAAAATCCTTAACTAATACACTGCAGCATTCAGATACATCGATAATTAAACACATTGAAAATTTAGGTTGATGTTCCACTTAGGAAAAATATCATCTGCATTACTGAAATACTGTAAACAGAATCAATTTTCAAGTAAGAGATAATCTGAATATGGCTCCATAAAATTAAGCATTCTAGCCTATGGAAGCAGATCCCCACTTGGCAGCCACCACTTGTACCTCTTTAAATGAAGATATGTACTCACCTGAGAGACACCACTGGATTCATGTGCAATAATCACAAGACTCACATGGAAAATTCCCCCAAAAATGGACACAGTTAACTGTTAAGGGTTAGAAAGATGAATGTAAAAAATCTATTTTAGCTGGGTGCTGTGGCTCACGCCTGTAATCCCAGCTCTTAGGGAGACAGAAGAGGGAAAATAGCTTGAACCCAGGAGTTTGAGACCTGCCTGGACAATATAGCAAGATCTCATTCTCCACAAAAAGGAAAAAAAAACTATTTTAACTTCTGTACATATTCCTAGAAGGCTTAAAACCAGAATTTTAACTTGACTGTCATCATGAGGGAAGCTATAGTTATTACCTCTATCCCTATTCCTCAATCAGTTCTCCACATACTACCCAGTGTTCTAAGTTTTTTTAATCAAGGAGCCTCCCACTTCCTTGTTCTAGGGATCAAGACTAGACCAAGATCCAAACCTCAAGTTTAAGCTCTTCCCTAAGTGCTCTTGGCCTGCCTCACAGTAGTACCTCACCCCATTCTCACTTCCACTATGCAGTTACATTCACTGAATTTTATCTACCCAGATGTCATTCTGGCCTCTTCTCTTCCACTGTCCTAAAGACTACCGTAATTAAACTCATCAAAATGTCTTTATATAGTTCAAGTGAAATTTTAAATTTCCCTCTTAAAATGGCAGTGAATTCTGGCAGGGCACAGTGGCTCATGCCTGTAATACCAGCACTTTGGCAGGCCAAGACAGGAGGATGGCTGGAGGACAGAGTTTGAAACCAGCCTGGGCAACACAGACACCCTATCTCTACAAAAAAATTCAAGAATTAGAAAGGCTTGGTAGTGTATGCCTGTAATTCCAGCTACACAGGAGACTGAGGTGAGAGGATCACTTATATACAGGAGTTCCAGGCTGCAGTAAGCTATGAATGGGACTCTGCACTCCAGCCTGGGTGACAGAGCAAGATTTGTCTCAAAAAAACAAGAGGCAGGGCTGGGGTAGGGGCATGGTGTTGCATCCCTGTGGTCCCAGCTACTCAGGAGACAAGGCAGGAGGATGACTAAGCCTGGGAGGTGGAGGCTGCAGTGAGCCATGAGCCATTGCATTTCAGCCTGGGTGACAGAGCAAGACCCTGTCTCAAAAAAAAAAAAAAAATGTAGTTAATTCTCTAAGCCCCACCTAATACTAATTATGACTGTCACATAATAATTACTATCTTGCCTGGCATATTTCCAATTTAAAAGGCATTTTCACATTCATTATCTAATTTGACCTTCACAACAGATGGGAAGGCCAGCTATTATTATCTCTATCCCAAGTTTCAGGCAGAGAATATCAGTCATTCTATGAAACTTAGCTGGTAAGTAGCAATGCTGGAACTCCCACCAAGTTTGTATGATCACAAATCCAATGCCCTTTCCACATATGCACTCACTCTCTTGACCGAGAGAGTATAAAAAACTACTTCATCTATCTAACTGTCCCTTAAACAAATTACCTAGATGGAACACCAAGTTCCTAGAGAAAAATAAGCTCTATTAGTTTAACAGTACCACATGAAGATATAACATAATTGGCCATCTTTTTTTTTGAGATGGAGTTTCACTCTTGTCACCCAGGCTGGAGTACAATGGCATAATCTTGGCTCACTGCAACCTCTGCCTTCTGAGTTCAAGCGATTCTTGCCTCAGCCTCCTGAGTAGTTGGGACTACAGGCATGTGCCACTACGCCTGGCTAATTTTTTTTTGTATTTTTAGTAAAGACAGAGTTTCACCATTTTGGCCAGGTTGGTCTCAAACTGCTGACCTCAGGTGACCCACCCATCTCAGCCTCCCAAAATGCTGGAATTACAGGTATGTGCCATCATATCTGGCTGAAGTTGGCCGTCTTTTAATAAATCCTAAGGCCAATGACGAAAGCACCAAAATATCCCGATACTCTACTAGTAGTAGCATGAGTCAAGAAAGGAAACCAACATATTACTGATCCCCTACCATGTTAAAGGCATATATTAGACCCCACCACATACATTAACCCTAACGTCCCTGTAAAGCGTGTATCATATTCCTATTCTGTAGATGAGCAAAACAAGGCTCATCCAAGAGTAAAGGGTATCCAATGATAGTTAAGAAGTATAACCCAATAAATGGAGAGCCAAGATTTTGAAATCCAAGTCTGAGGCTATTTCCAGTGACTACGCCATGTTTTGGAGCCTGTTAAAGAATTCTTAAAACAGGATTATGCCTAGAAGTCCTTTAATTTTGGTGAGATGATCAAAATACTCCATGTATGTTACTGCTGTAAAACAAGATTAAATGACAGGAAGAACAATCAGATATCTATATCTGATGATAGGTACTAATTCATGTATAATATATTTTTGAGCCAAGTGCTGTAATATGTAACAGTTTAATAGAAACTTGAATATATCTTCAGAATGTCTCATACTATAATTGAAAATCTAGAATAAGCTTTGAATCTGGTAAACTGCCACTAATTAGCTAAGTCCCTAAATTTAGTTACTAAACTTGTCTTAGCTTTTTACCTGAGTAAAATGGAAACAATACCTACGTATCCGAGTTTTCATTAATTTGGGACGCAGAGGCAAATGGATCACCTGAGGTCAGGAGTTTGAGAATAGCCTGGCCAATGTGGCGAAACCCTACCTCTATTAAAATACAAAAATTAGCTGGGCATGGTGGCGGAAACCTGTAATCCCAGCTAGTTGGGAGGCTGAGGCAAGGGAATAGCTTGAACCTGGGAGACAGAGGTTGCAGTGAGCCGAGATTGTGCCACTGCACTCCGGCCTGGGCAACAAGAGTGAAACTGTGTTTCAAAAAAAAAAAAACAAAGATTTAGAAATAATGTAAGTAAAACACCTATGGCAATGTCTAGCATGTGTAGCTATTATCAGCCTCTGCCCTCTGTGGATATTCCCAGCCAAAACTTGTACAAGAAAATTTAAAACTCAAACAAAGGATATTCCAAATATAATGGGCTGTTTGGTGTCATGGAAAATAAATATTCAGATGAAGCAAATTTTCAATTTTCATAAAATATTTTGGTATTAGATAATTCTTTTAATCTCAGATAATCGAAACAAACCTGGGTATTTGCCTTGAATCCCTAAGCAGAGTTTCTTCCCCTTTTAGAAGATCTTCTAGTTACCTAGTAACCACCTGCCAGCCCCAAACTAAAAAAACTGGCTCTGCTCTGGGCTAATTACCCAAGCAGCATGAACAATCTAAACCGAAGTATAGAATAAAGGGAATTGTCAGCCAGAATGTTAGTGAAATTATCCACAACAGGAGACCTGAGAATCCAAATACCACCGGGCAGTTATTTCCATGAGAATAAAATCACAATTTATGAACCCTGCAAATTATACCATTATTAAAACAAACATTCCATTGAGGCTCAGCTATCAGATAAATGGCTTTATTGTCCCCATTGTTTCATCTACTGCAGCAAAGAGGTAAAAACTGAATGAGCTGTTACCAGAAGCAGTAATTTCTAGGAAATTACATTGCAGACCTCCATCTTAAAGCTTGCCTTGTGTTGGAGTATACAGGCTCTGGAAGGGAAGAGGGAAATGAGGAATCAACTGTTCTCTGCATGCCCCCCAACTCAAAGATCCTGACAACTTTATAAGCAGAACTCACCAGTTTTCTCCATGTTTTTCTATTTCTTTTCTCATCCAGTAGTTCAATCCTGGGTTCACCCAGGAGAGAAGAATCTGAACTCAGCAAAACTACTTTATTCACTAGGGAACCTTTAGACAATCCTCCAACCCAAATAAACACAGACAGAAGAGACAAGAAAATGGCCCCTGGTTTCCCTGGCTCTCACAATACAAAGTATCTCTAGCTAGACAGAGTAATGAGAATTAACAACAAAATACAAAAACATAGCATAGGTTCCTCCCACTATTAAAAAAAAAATCCTTTGCAATAACTGCTAGCTCACCACCTCAAACAACATTTACAGAATTGAATGGGAAACTTGAGACACTACCTAACAGCTAACCTGTGTTGAACTGCATCATGGAATAGAGAAGGCAAACGTAATCCCTTCAGTAATCGTTCAATGAATCCACAAATCTACCAATTTTGGAAATGGAAGGAATGAAGCTAGAGCATCACTGGGCATCTGCTATATGCCAACTACTGTACACATATTATTTCTAATCTTCCCAAACAACCTTCTGATGTAGAACAGATATGCCGTATTGACAGGTGAGAATTTAAGGCACACAAAAATTAACAAACTTATCCCTGGTAACAAAGCTACTTAACTAAGATCTGAATTAAAGTTTCTCTGGCTTTAAAACGTAAGCACTTTTAACCTTAGGTTTTTACCATTTTATTCTATTAGTAGAGCCTAATTTAAAATACTTATATGAAAAATGTGTAAGGTATCAGATTTAAATGCTACCTCATCCTTTTACAAAGTTCTAACACTGAAGCAGTCATGGGAGGATGCAGATGAATTATAACATCATCATACAATTCACTTCCAGAATTCTCCTTTGATCTCAACAAACTTCTGAGGTATGACTCCACCACCACCACTTTACACTGAGAAAACTGAGGTTCAGAAAGATTTCATGATTTGCCCAAGGCAGAATAGAAACTAAAACCCAGAACTCTGACTACAAACTCATTTTTTATGCAACTTGATCACAATGCCAGGCTTAATATAGGCATAAAGAACTCAAAAATCTGCTGTGGAGATCTTTTCTTATTTTTGAAGAACATCTGTTCATAATTAATAGCATGTGGAATACTGGGCATGAGGGAGGGAAGGTAGGAACAACAGAAAGTCCCTTAGGGCCTTAAGCTACCTAAATGTAAAGTTTCCTGTTTCAAAAAACACTGGAAGCCCATTCAGTGGAAAAGAACAGGAGCTCTAAGTGACAGAAATGCATTTTGGCACTCTGAACTCCCAAATGCACTCTAGACCACCAAGTGAAACCTTACTGGTAATATTGGCTTCCAGGGATTGAGGGCCTATTATACATCAGACACTGTGCTAGGCTCTTAACACATATTGTTCCTAATCTTCTCCCATGCTCCTTTGGGAAGATGCTAGAATCACTGTTTCACAGATGAGTAAACTACAGCTGAAAGGTGAACTGACTAATTCCTGATTGATCTGACCATTGTTTAATCTATAGTGACAGAAAAGCCGATAGGTGGTTGCTTGAAACGGGGAAACGGGAAGAACATGGAGGGTAAGATTTCAAAGGGGCACCAAGAAACTTTTGGGAGGTGATGGATATGTTCACTATATGCTTTGTGGTGATGGTTTGACAGGGTATATGTATGTCAAAACTAAGCAAACTGTATATTAAATTTGTATCACTTATTGTATGTCAATTTTACTTCAATAAAGCTGTTTAGGAGAAAATTCACAAACACACACACACACACAATTTTCTATTTACTAACCACTGACTACCACCCCAGAATATCTGCCCTAAAACTGATCACAGGAAGGCCAGGCCAAAGAGCTCTTTCCCTAACCAATTTAATTTCAAGTTTACGTAAATTATTAGTAAAACATCACTGAAAGTTTTAAATACCCAAGAATAACAAATTATTTCCAAGCACTCTACAGCTTTTCAGAATATGTTTCCATACAAATGAAATGTTAATTACAAAATGTAGCCTGGTAAAAGAATAAATAGTAAAGTCTTCGGCATCACACAAGCCTGGATTGAATCCCATCCTTGATTCTTACTATGAATCTAATCAGGTTTCTCAATCTGTATTCACCTTCTCTTTTATAAAATGAAAGTGATAATAACAATGCTATCCATCTTAGTCACTTCAGGCTGCTGTGTATGTAACAGAATACCACAACATTTACTTTTCACAGCTCTGGAGGCTGGGAAGTCCAAGATCAAGGTACTAGCAGATCTGGTATCTGGTGACAGCTTCCTGATTTGCAGATGGCCCTCTTCTCAATGTATCCTCAAATAGTGGAAAGCAGAGAGAGAGGAAGTAAGCTCTCTGGTGTCTCTTCTTATAAGGGCACTTATAAGAGCTCCATCCTAATGACCTAATTACTTCCCAAAAACCCCATCCCCAAACATCACACTGAGGATTAGGGTTTCAACATATGAATTCTGGTGGGATACATTCAGTCCATACACTACCATTTACTAAAATCAAACTACGTGCCAAACACTGAACTACGCACTTTAGTTACTTCCTAACAACTATATAATATAAATACCATTATGTCTCCATCTAATAGATGGAGAAAATAAGTTATAGAAAGATTAAGTAACTTTGAAGGTCATACAGCAAGTAAGTGCAACAGCTGGGATTTAAATTCACCTTGCAAAATTATTGAGGAATAACTGGAAGAAGGAGGTAAGATATTATCAATGTCAGTAAAGCATAAATGACAGAATCCCCGCACCCCATCCTTTAAAGCAAGTTTCTCTAACAAAATAAAGTGTAATTAAATGGAAATTTGTTTAATATTCCATAAATCAAACATTTAACTGATGAAAGCTAGTGCTAAGCAATTTATCCAGTTTATTCCTAATTCACAGTCTACAAAGTAACTATTATTTTTCTCTTTTACTGATGAACAAAATGAAATTCTAAAATGTTAAATAACCTTCAATGGTGGCACAAATATAAGCTGCATCACTTGGATGCAAGCAGAAGTCTTCTGACAGGAAATGGGGCTCTTTCTAGTTCAGCTTGTTGCTATCCAAGCCACTAAGAAGCAAACTCAATAATTTTTCAGATACCATTCATTAGGTACCTTAAGCGGTATCGTGCATAACAGCACAGAATCAAAGTTTCATGGATCTGAACTTTAAAATCTTTGCCTGATACATGTTTACATTGTTAGCACTTCATAAATGATATCTACACACTAATATACTCAATATTTTCTTCACTTATTTCTGGTTTGGGTAAGAAAACTGATGCTACAATCTGTCAAAATATAACTGTCAATAAATAAATAAATAATGAAAACCAGAAGAAGTGAGAATGACCCCCAGACCAACCAAAGCCTGTGCTCGACTGCATCCCATGCCCAGCGCCTACATCCCACCACCGTCACTGTCACTGCCACCAGGCCCAAGAGAAAGGCTGAAGGGGATGCTAAAGGAGATAAAGCCAAAGTAAAGGATGAACCACAGAAAAGATCCATGAGGTTGTCTGCTAAACCTGATCCTCCAAAGCTAGAGCCTGAGCCTTAAAATGCCCCGGCAAAGAAGGGAGAGAAGGGGCTGGGCGTGGTGGCTCACGCCTGTAATCCCAGGACTTTGGGAGGCCGAGGTAGGCAAATCATGAGGTCAGGAGTTCAAGACCCGCCTGGCCAAGACGGTGAAATCCTGTCTCTACTAAAAATACAAAAAAATTAGCTGGGCATGGTGGTACGAGCCTGTAATTCCAGCTACTCAGGAGGCTGGGCCAGGAGAATTGCTTAAACCTGGGAAGCAAAGGTTGCAGTGAGCCAAGATTGCACCACTGCACTCCAGATTGGGCGACAGATACCCAAAGAGAAAACGGGGAAAGCTGAGGCTGGCAACGAGGGAAATAACCTAACCCTGCAGAAAATGGAGATGCCAAGACAAGGCACAGAAAGCTGAAGGTGCTAAGAGATGCCAAGTGAAGGTGCTGGAGATGCCAAGTGCATTTTTGATAACTGTGTAGTTCTGGTGATTGTGTAATTTGAAATATTATTTTTAATCAAGTTTTATAAAAATGCAGAATTTTGTTTTACCTTTTTTTTAAAGCTATGTTGTTAGCACACGGAACATTTCACTGTTGTTTTGGGGGGAAGGGGTATATGTCACTAACAGAATGTTTCTGAAGCTGGATCGATGTGAGGAAAACAACTTTCCCTTCCAGTTTTGAGAGACTTCCTCTTGGCTCCCAGTAGGAGGGATTCCCTGACTTTGACACACACACGGCCACCTTGGGCACAAAAACCTTGTGGTATGGAAAAACAAAATCAGTTTTATGTCCTCATCTCCCTTTCCGTCTTTCAGCATAGACTTAACTCCTTTAAGCCCAGACATCTGTTAGGACCTAACCCCCAATCATTGGTTACTAGTGTTTCAGGCAATCCGGACTTCCAGTGATGCCACTGAGATGGCATCTGTCAAAAGAGCAGTGGTTCCGTTTCTAGATTGTGGATCTTCAGATAAATTCTGCCACTTTCATTTCACTTCCTGAAAGTCAGGGTCGACTCGTGAAAAGTTGCTAAACAACATGCTAAATGTGAAACGTCAACCCTCACTCTAAACCTTCCCTGTTCAGAGCATCAGATGGGTTTTATAGTGGCTTTCCAATTTTTGGTAGTTCATTGAAGAAGGGAGTTTGAAAGTTGTTGTACACTGTTAAGGATTGTCTGCCCATATCCTGCCTAAAATACTATGACTATTTATGGAAAGTATCTTTAATAAAGCTGGATACAGTTTGGTTTGAAAAAAAAAGGAATATAATACTTGTATATCACATTTATGAGCTAAAAACAGAATACTGTATACCACATTTATGAGTTTCTTTCACATGTATTAAATTTCAAAGATGGATACAGATATAACTATCCCCACATTACATGGGAAAAAACTGAGATTCACAGAATGCTTAAACAACCTGTCCATGTCAGACACCTAGTAAGTGGCTGAGCTGGGGTTCAAATTCAGCTCTTCTGACTCTGTGACCAAAATTGTCCACACATAAAACCTAGTCTTCTTTCAGAAATAAGCTCAGGTTACTCTTTCTCCAAGAACTCTTCCCTATAACAAGGTTTGAAAACCCCCTCTCTGCTACTTACTGTATAACATCTATAACACATTGAACTGTAACTTATTTGCTTATGCCTTATCTCTGTTGTACCTGAGAGCTCCTTGAAGACAGCAACTACATCTTTCTCATCTCCGTGTATCATCAAAACCAATCTAACACAGAAGTTGATATCCATGTTGACTAAAAGAATGCATATATGCATAAGTGATTTTTTTGCTTGCTACTAAGACTGTAATCAGCAAAATATTTTGGGAGTCATAATTAAAATTGCCTGCCAGAAATTACTAATGGCTTAACAGAACAGTCATTAAAAACCCACATAGCTTAAAGTCTCAATCTTTCCACCATCAAACAATTAAGTCTTATATTTCAGTTGTAAAAATCAAATGCACAAGCATTTTATACAATTTGGTTTCATACCATTCGTTTTAGATGATCTATAAATTAAAATTGACCAAAGGTTAATACAGAGGAAACTTGGAAGCAGAAAAAAGAACTCTAAACTAAGGGTCAGAAAAGCAATCATAAGGTCCCAGCTTCTCCATTTACCAATGTGATCTTCATTCCAAATGAGATTCCAGGGATCTGTCATAAATCAAGTTCTTTCTGAGTCTCATTGGGTCTACTGTGTACACAGCTCCACTGACCCAGCTATAGGCAAGGAGTAGAGGAAAGCTTCATGAGAGTGGGCTGAAGTAGAGACAACACAAGGAGCAGGGAGTAAGGGACAACAACCATGATAGAAGACACTCTATTAAAACTCAGCCCAGAGCAACATGGAGTAACTGACTGGCTGGGAAATTACAGCTGTTAATAGGCCAGTCTGAAATGATGAATTCACTTGACATGTCCTTACTGATGCCTACTCTGTCCAAGGTCCCAAGATGGGCTCTGAGAATAAAAGGATGATCAGGTGCAACTCCTGTCCACTACAAGTGGAAGAGACCAACAAATAATAAGCGGATAACCACAATCAGAGTAACCCAGAGATGGGGTACCCAATCCCAACCTAGGAAATCACGGAAAACCTCCTGGAAAAGGTTATCTCCTAGGATGAGTCTTAAAGGCTAAGTCAGAGTAGACCAATTAAGAGTAACAAAGAGATATCTAGGCCAAGAGAACAGCAGGTGCAAAGACAGTGAGAAAAGACACATTGCACATCTGAAGAACTCCAGGCACAGTACAATGCAAACTTCAGGAGTACTGGAGGTAAAATGTGTAAGCCAGGAGGAAAGACAAACAATGAATGACAACGGTGAGGAAATTAGGGAGAGGATCCTGAACTACCTCAGATACCATAGTAGGAAACATGGGCCTCATCTCAAAGGTGTTAAGTCAAGAGTTTCATACTAACTCCTATCTAGGAGACAGTGTCCCTACAATGACACCTGGTTGAAGGACAGGCTTTCAGACATGCTCATTTTAAAGGGTGTAGGTTTTTCCCTTCATAATTCTACAGCCTGATCAAAATGTAAATAAACACAGAAAAATATTTTTTAAAACACTCCTTTGCCTCTGGGACAGGGTATTATGGAGAAATACTGTATCTCCTCAGGGACGATTGATCTAGTTAGAAAAAATTTTAAAAGGGATGTTTTCTAAATTCACCGACTTTTTTTTTTTTTTGAGACATGGTCTCTCTCTGTCACCCAGGATAGAGTGCAGTGGCGTGATCAGTGCTCCCTGCAGCCTCGACCTCCTGGGCCAAAGCAATCCTCCCACCTCAGCCTCTCAAGTAGCTGGGACCACAGGCATGTGCCATCACTCCCAGCTAATTTATTTTTATTTTTTTTTGTAGAGATGGAGTCTCCCTATGTTGCCCAGGCTGGTCTCGAACTCCTAGGCTCAAGTGAGCCTCCCACCTTGGCTTTCTAAGTGCTGGGATCACAGGTGTGAGCCACCATGCCTGGCCCACTGACATTTTTAATTAAGAAAGAACTATAAACCTCAGTGAACTCTCCAGAACAATCCAATCTGTTTCAATCAGAAACCACAAAGTTTAAAACGATGATAGAGTCTGAACACTTTGGGAGACCAAAGCAGAGGACTGCTTGAGGCCAGGAGTTCAAGATCAGCTTGGGCAACCTAACAAGACTGCATTAAAAGAATGATGGAGAATCAAAGTCATACCATACCTCCATTGGTTCACCAAGAAATCTGGGCAAATAGCCAAAGTTTGATCTTTCTTGACAAGAAGAGACCAAGTAAGCTACAACTAGAAAATAAGTCCCAAAATACAAAAACCAATAAATTCAGTGCTTTATTTCTCTAATAAAAGGTGCTTTAAAAGACAAAACAAACTGGGCTCACACCTGTAATCCCAGCACTTTGGGAGCCAAGGTGGGCAGATTACGAGGTCAGGAGTTTGAAACCAGCCTGGCCACCATGGTGAAACCCCGTCTCTGCTAAAATACAAAATAGCTGGGCATGGTGGCATGCACCTGTAATCCAGGCAGAGGTTACAGTGAGCCAAGATCATACCACCGCACTCTAGCCTGGGCGACATAGCAAGACTCCGACTCTGGGGGAAATAAAAAAAGACAAGACATTATTCCTTCTTCATATACTGAAAGTCACAATAAATTCAATACTTCTACTCTAGAAAGATAACATTAATAACAGCTACCATTTATTGAGTAATTAATACATGTCAAGCACTATAATTTCTCTGTAAGAATTATCTCATTCAATCCGCACAACTATGTAGGAATTATGTACTATTATTACTAACCTACCCTTTTAAAGATTACAAAAACGAAACACAGAAAAATGTAGTAACACACCCAAGGTTTCATAGCTATTAACAGAATAAGCCAGAACAAAGTAGATGTAGTATGTATTTCTAAAAAGATCATTAACAATCTAGGGAAAATTCATCCCATTAAATTTCTTAGACTACCAAATGTCCAAATTATTTAAATAGTTTTACATTTATCATTAAGAAGACTGACCCTGGCCAGGTGTGGTGGCTCACGCCTATAATCCCAGCACTTTGGGAAGCCGAGGCAGGCAAATCACAAGGTCAGGAGTTCGAGGCCATGCTGCCAACATGGTGAAACCCTGTCTCTACTAAAAATACAAAAATTAGTTGAGCACGGTGGCATGCACCTGTAATCCCAGCTACTAGGGAGGCTGAGGCAGAAGAATCGCTGGTACCTGGAAGGCAGAGGCTGCAGTGAGCCAAGATCACGCCATGGCGCTCCAGCCTGGGCAACAGAGCGAGACCCTGTCTCAAAAAAAAAAAGAGATTGACCCCTTCCCCATAGCAACAAATGGTGACCAGAGCCTAGTGAACAAAACCAAAACCACTGCATTACCCTATACTTGGTAGTACCAACATACACATAAGCTCCAAGTGGGTGAGTTACATCCTCCTCTGTGAAAACTGGTTCACTCACTTAGCACTGGCTCAATCACTCCACAAAAATGTACTAAGCCCCTGCTAGGTTCCAAGTATCAGGGATATACAAATAATTAGTGTGACACTGTCTCTGGAAGGCAGCACAGCACACAGGAAAAAGCACGCATAGGTTTTGGAGGCAGAAAAGTCTGGGGATAAATCCCACCCTAGTCACTTATAGGCTGATGGGCCTGCACAGACTCAACATCTCTGAGCCTCTGTTTTCTTACACATAAAATAAGTATGGTGACCACAGAGGGTGCAGTGACATACACCTGTAGTCCCAGCCATACAAGAGGCTGAGGCAGGATGATAACTTAAGGCCAGGAGTTCAAGACCAGCCTGGGCAACACAGCAAGACCCCATCTCAAAAAATAAAAAATCATCATATTTTTAAATGTCTAAAACTGAAAAATATGGCCTCATACACACAGAAAAATTGTCAGGTTTAAGTAAGATAACAGGGCCTAGCACAATGTCGGTACACATCAATGAATGTTAACTCCCCACCCCCAGAACAGGGTTCCAGGCTATACAGGGGTGTTAACTGGAAGATAAAACAATGTTTAGCACTATGACTTGTCTAGACTACCTCTTTCTCCATTCTCCTCTGTCCAATCACAGTGAAAAACCAAAGTCACTATACAAGATTATTTGCCTATGGCTTCATCTATACCTTTGTCTTTTTCTACTGTAAATGTTCCAGGCTAAGGGTAGGGTGACCTAATATACCTAAAAAACCACTCTCATGCATAGCTATGGATAGTTCTCTAAAAGTCACTTCACACCTTTCCTTAACCACAAAGTGGAGAAAAGTAAGCACCAAGCCCAATGAATTTTCTAACATCTTAATGAAGTTGTGAAACTGTTCAACTCTAAAGTTTTTTCTACTCTACTAAGGCAAGGAAAAAACTGCATTCACATTGGCTTTCAAAACAGTATTTTTAGTAAAGGTTTGACAAAAATCAGTTATTCCCCCAATAAAAAATAAGCAAAGCCTAGAAACATAATTATATCAATAAATAAAAATATATCATCCAATACTGAATCAAGGCAGGGACACCAAACTATAACAGTATCATTGCATTCTTCATGGACATGTTAAAAAACAAAAAAAAAACCTAGTTTCAGTTTCATTAAGAAATGTTCTTGCAGGACATGATGGCTCATGCCCTGTAATCCCAGTACTTAGGGAAGCTGAGGTGGGTGGACACCTGAGGTCAAGAGTTCAAGAGCAGCCTGGCCAACATGGCAAAACCCCATTTCTGCTGAAAATACAAAAATTAGCCGGTCATGATTTTGGGCACCTGTAATCCCAGCTACTCAGGAGGCTGAGGCAGGCGAATCACTTGAACCCAGGAGGCGGAGGTTGCAGTGAGCCAAAATCGCACCATTGCACTCCAGCCAGGGCGACAGTGTGAGACTCAGTCTCAAAAAAAAAAAAAAAAAGAATGTTCTTGATGAAGTCATAAAAATTATTAATTTTACCAGGCACAGTGGTGCAGAGCTGTAGTCCAGCTACTAGAGAAGCTGAGGCAGGAGGGGTACTTGACGCCAGGAGTTCAAGACCAGGCTGGGCAACACAGTGAAACTCAATCTCAAAAAAATAAAAGTATTCATTTTACTAAATCTTAATCTTTAATTTTACATCTTTTTCATATTCTGTATGAAGAAATAGAAAAATGGAATGTACACATAAAGCATTTCTTTTTTTTTTTGGAGATGGAGTCTAATTCTGTCACCCAGACTGGAGGGCAGTCATGTGATCTCGGCTCATTGCAATCTCTGCCTCCCCAGTTCAAGTGATTCTCCTGACTCAGCCTCCCAAGTAGCAGGGATTACAGGTGTGTGCCACTATGCCCAGCTAATTTTTGCATTTTTAGTAGAGACAGAGTTTCACCACATTAGCCAAGCTTGTCTCAAACTCCTGACCTCAGGTGATCCACTTGCCTCAGCCTCCTAAAGTGCTGGGATTACAGAGGTGAGCCACTACACCCAGCCTCATATAAAGCATTTCTGCTGCATATTAAGGTACAAAAATTGTCTCAAAGAAAAGCACTAAAGCACTTGTGCAATTGAGTTGCAAGCTGTACTAGCTGCTTTTTTTCATAAACACCATTTTTACTTGAAAAAATGACTGGCAGAAAAATTATGATTATTCAGACTTGGATGTTTGGCAGATAATTTTTTGAAAATGAACAATGTGAGACTGTCACTTCAAGGAAAACAACTGTCAGTACTGGTTGCCAATGATAAAATTTGAGTTTTCAAGTGAAAATTAGAAAAGACTTGTCTGATGAGATCAGTGGTGATATTAACAAATGTGGTTTCTTAAACATTATACAATTCAGAAGATCTGCACATGGCCAGGTGCGGTGGCCCACATCTGTAATTCCAGCACTTTGGGAGGCTGAGGCAGGGAGATCACTCCAGCCCAGGATTTGGAGACCAGCCTGGACAACACAGTGAAATCCCGTCTCTACAAAAAATACAAAAACTGGCCGGGCTCAGTGGCTCATGCATGCCTGTAATGCCAGCACTTTGGGAGGCCGAGGTAGGCAGATCACCTGAGATTGGGAGTTGGAGACCAGCCTGACCAACGTGGAGAAACCTCCTCTCTACCAAAAATACCCAAAAAATTAGCTGGGCGTGGTGTTGCATGCCTGTAATCCCAGCTACTCAGGAGGCTGAGGCAGGAGAATCACTTGAGCCCAGGAGGCGGAGATTGCGGTGAGCTGAGATTGTGCCATTTCACTCCAGCCTGGGCAACAAGAGCAAAACTCTCGTCTCAAAAAAAAAAAAATTAGGAGGACATGGTGGCCTGCACCTGTAGTCTCAGCTACTTGGGAGGTTGAGGTGGCAGGATTACATGATCACATGAGCCCAGGAAGTTCAGGCCAAAGTGAGTCATGAATGGATCACTGTACCCCAGTGTGAAACCAGGTCTCAAAAAGAAGGTCCACATCTCAAAAAAGAAGCTCCACATAACAGTGAAATGGACTGAACGCCTCCCCTCAAAATTAATAAATTAAAGCCCTATTCCTCAATGTGATAGTATCTGGAAATGGATCCTTTGGGAGATAATGAGGTTTAGACGATTTATAATTAGGTTTAGATGAGGTCATAAGAGTGGGGCTGCCATGATGGGATTAGTGCCTTTAAAAAGAGACACCAAGAGTTTGTCTGTTCACTCGCACTTACTCTCTTTCTCCCTCTCTTCTCCCTCTCCAATCCACCATGTGAGGAAATAGGACATGCTGAAACAAAAATTGGCCATGCTGAAACACTGATCTTGGACTTCTTTCTACCCTGCAGCACTGGGAGAAAATAAATTTCTGTTGTTTAAACCACCCAGTTTACGGTATTTTGTTAAGGCAGCCTGAGCAGACTAAGATACTCAGTGAACCAGTATTTTCCAAATGACCAATGCATAATACTACAATAATTATGCATGGATAAAAGATCTATTTAAAGTATAGAACAGACCAATGGTTTTTCTTGGAGAAATAAGCAAATTTGAAAACAATAAAGAAAAAAAACAGACCAATGGATTTTAATGTAATGGAGCATGAAAAGCTCAGTGATATGGTTCAGACTGTATAAGGCAATGAATCTTAACAAACTGCCAACTGTCAAGTTTCAATGTAACATGGACATCCAACCTTTGGCTTCCCTGGGCCACACTGGAAGAAAAATTGTCTTGGGTCTTACACAATACACTAATACTAATGATAGATAATGAGCTTTAAAAAAAAAGTGTGTATAATTTTCATGATATCCACCACAGATAAGCAAAAAAAGTCCTCACATTCAGAGGGCTGCACATGACTGCTGTAGTATCAGAGAAATATCCACAATTGGCCGGGCGCGGTGGCTCAAGCCTGTAATCCCAGCACTGTGGGAGGCCGAGGCGGGTGGATCACGAGGTCAAAAGATCGAGACCATCCTGGTCAACACGGTGAAACCCCGTCTCTACTAAAAATACAAAAAATTAGCTGGGCATGGTGGCGTGTGCCTGTAATCCCAGCTACTCAGGAGGCTGAGGCAGGAGAATTGCCTGAACCCAGGAGGCGGAGGCTGCGGTGAGCTGAGATCGCGCCATTGCACTCCAGCCTGGGTAACAAGAGCGAAACTCCGTCCCAAAAAAATCAAAAAAAAAAAAAAAGAAATATCCATATCCACAATTAAATAAAATTTAAAACATTCTTCCTTTTCCAATTACCTATCTGTGTGGAACTGGATTTTCTTTATATTCCATCCAAGACAACAAACTGCAACATAAGAGTTCGAGACCAGCCTGGGCAACAGGGTGAGATCCTGTCTCTACAAAAAAATTTTTAAATAGCCAGGCATAGTGGCATATGCCTGCAGCCCCAGCTACTTGGGAGGCTAAGGTGGAAGGATCACTTCAGCCTAGTAGGTCAAGGCTACAGTGAGCCATGACTGCGCCACTGCAAGCAAAAGCTCTTTGGAGTCTTCAATAAGTTTGAATGTGAAGACACCAAAATGTTTGAGAATTCTTGCTACACAGCAGTAAGCAAGAACAGACTATGCCTACATACAAGAACATAAATGAATCTCACAAATATACTGCATGTGAAAAGCCAGTCATACCTTATAAAACATCATAAACAGGCAAAAACAATCAACAGTATTGAAAGTTGTTGGTTTTCTTGGAGGAGGAGATGTTTCCTTTCTTGATCTGAATGTTGGTTATACTTTTTGTGCATTTTTTCTACATGTTATACATACCTCAATTGAATTTAATGTATATTTTCTATATGAATATATACACATCTGCCTTATGCTCACCTACAGAAGTTTTGTTAACACTGGTCCAGAGTAGAACTGATTCATCTTTTTTTTAAACAGCTCCTCAGATGACTCTAAAGAGCAGCCAGATACTACCTGTTTAAGCAGGTTGAAAACTACTGATTTAGGCTGTGTATGGTGGCTCCCAACTATAATCCCAGCACATTGGGAGGCTGAGGTGGGCAGATCATCTGAGGTTAGGTGTTTGAGACCAGCCTGGCCAACAAGGTGAAACCCCAGCTCTACCAGAAATGCAAACAATTAGCCTGGTGTGATGGCACACACCTGTGGTCCTAGCTACTTGAAAGGCTGAGGCAGGAGAATTGCTTGAACCCGGGAAGAGGAGGTTGCAGTGAGCCAAGATTGCACCACTGCATTCCAGGCTGGGAGACAAAGCAAGACTCTGTCTCAAAAAAAAAAAAAGACTGCTGATTTAACAGTTTAAAAACAGGAAGACTTACATGCAGTACAACAAAAAGAACAATGGCTCTGAAGCAAGGCAGATCAGGTTTTTTAATAGGAACCTTCTCTTTCTAGCTATGTAAACAAATGCAAACTAGTTAATCACTATATGCCTCAGTTGCTTCAGTTTCTTCTTCTGTAAAATGGTCACAATTCCTCATACAGTAGAAATATGAGAATTAAATTCTATCTGTAAGGAAGAGAAAGCACCCAGCATATTGCCTGCCATAGATACTCAAATGTTAGGTACCTTTTGTCTTTCCTTAAGAACTCCCTTCTTAAGGCCTGACACAAATCACCATCTTGAATCTTTTTATTTATTTATTTATTTGTTGAGACATAGTCTTGCCCCCACTAGAGGGCAGTGGTATGATCATAGCTCACTGTAGCCTCAAATTCCCAGGCTCAAGTGATCCTCCCACCTCGGCCTCTAAAATAGTTAGAAACGGCTGGGCGCGGTGGCTCACGCCTGTAATCCCAGCACTTTGGGAGGCTGAGGCGGGTGGATCACGAGGTCAAGAGATCGAGACCATCCTGGTCAACATGGTGAAACCCCGTCTCTACTAAAGCTACAAAAAATTAGCTGGGCATGGTGGCACGTGCCTGTAATCCCAGCTACTCAGGAGGCTGAGGCAGGAGAATTGCCTGAACCTAGGAGGCGGAGGTTGCGGTGAGCCGAGATCGCGCCATTGCACTCCAGCCTGGGTAACAAGAGTGAAACTCTGTCTCAAAAAAAAAAAAAAAAAAAAAAAGCTAGAAACACAGGTGCATGCCATCACATCCAGCTAATTTTTTTATTTTGTGTAAAGACTGCATCTCACAATGTTGATCAGATTAGTCTTGAACTCCTGGGCTCAAGTGATCCTCCCACCTTAGCCTCCCAAAGTGCTGGGATTACAGGTGTGAGCCACTGCACACAGCTACCCTCTTAGATACTTAATTTCTGCAACCTTAAAATGAAAACAGTACCACATGACCAACCTAAGAACTACAGATCAAACAAAACAGTCTCATTATATTTGCGTAAGTATAAATAGCATAATTTTTATTTACTGATAGAGACATTTGCTATCAATTCAAAAGAAAAGACAGAGAAAGACACAAAAGAAAAGACAGAGGAAGCAACTAAAAACTAAAATACTAAGAAAATTATAAAAACAGAGGCTAGAAAAGAAATATGAGCATTAGCAGAAATCATCAAGCTTGAGGAACATGATCAGAAGGCAAATCAAGATCATAGTCTCAAGTCACCCAAGTATTGAAGTTTACTGTGAAAAATACATAATTTCAGGATTCCTTCAAAATGTCTCTATCTAAGAAAAAGCACAACCTATATCATCATAAAATAGGCATATTCTGAAAGGACCCAGACATCTGCCTAACTGGCAGGAAAAGGTGGTGTATTGGAACTTTATAAACTAAGGTTTTCTAACTGTCTTCACACAGAGACTAATGGCTCATTTAATAAAATGTTAAACTTTTAGATAAGTGTAATTTGACAAAAAAATTTGACACAGTTGTTTTTTGATGCTAAAGACATGCATAACTGCCCAAGGAACTAAATTTAACAAAATAAAGCAAGAAATATGAACTTAATTTAGTCTCTTTGCTCTTCAATATTCTATAACTTTGAGTTGATTCTGTTAATATACCAGGGGTTAGCAAGCTATGGCCCGCCTATGGCCTATTTTTGTACAGCCTGTGAGTTTTTACATTCTTTTTTTTTTTTTTTTTTTTTTTTTTTTTTAAGACGGAGTTTCCCTCTTGTTACCCAGGCTGGAGTGCAATGGCGCGATCTCGGCTCACCGCAACCTCCGCCTCCCGGGTTCAGGCAATTCTCCTGCCTCAGCCTCCTGAGTCACAGGGATTACAGGCACGCGCCACCATGCCCAGCTAATTTTTTGTATTTTTAGTAGAGACGGGGTTTCACCATGTTGACCAGGATGGTCTCGATCTCTTGACCTCGTGATCCACCCGCCTCGGCCTCCCACAGTGCTGGGATTACAGGCTTGAGCCACCGCGCCCGGCCTGAGTTTTTACATTCTTAAAACCACATAAAAAGGAGGAGAAAGAGAAGGGGTGGGAGAAGAAGGAATGGGGAGAAGAAGCAAGAGGAAGGGCTGGCAGAAGGAGAAAAATGGGGAGAAAGAAAGACAAAAGGGAAGAGGAGTGAAAGGGAGGAGAAAGAACAATAGAGGCCACATGTGGCATAAAATATTTTCTACAAAAAGCATTTGCCAGCCAGGCATGATGGCACATGTCTGCATTTGGAAGCACTTTCGGAGGCCGAGGCAAGAGGATCACTTGACCAGGACAATATAGTGAGACCCTGTCTCTAAATATATATATATTTATATTATATATATTATAGACATATGTATATTACTGGGGAATGGGACTAAAAACGATACTTTTGCTTCTTTTTACTTTTTGTAATTTCTAGTTTCTATCATGAGCAGACATTATTTAATGGTGGAAGAAATAAAATTTTTTTAAAGTTAAAAAATAAGAATAAAGCAAGTCAGAATATTTACCCTATAATTATATTTATAAATAGTTGCAAAGGTAAACAAACTACACTGTTTAGGGATATGCACATATTCGGTAAAACTATAAAGAAAAGCAAAGAAATTATTCACATAAAATTTAGGAAACTCTTTACCTCTGAGGGAGAGAGAAGGTGGGAGATTCAATCAGGTAGGACCTCACAAGAGACTTTAAAGGTAGTAGAAATCTTTTGTTAAGCTGGGTAACAAGTAGAAAAGTCTTCAATTTGTTATTCTTTAAATTGTGGGTTTATGTTAAACATACTTTCATACATAGGACTTATTTTGCAACTTAAAAAAAAGATATAAATGGGGTTGACAAATGAGAATTTGGAGGCTGTAACCCAGACTTTTCCACTTACTTACTGTGTAACCTTAAGTCATTTAACCTCTCAGAGCATAATTTTTCTTCTTATTTGATTAATGAGGAAGCTAACAGCTAACGTCTGTTTAGGACTTTGCCTGGCATTTAAAAAACTGTTTAAAGTTCCTAGACTGTAAACATCCAAATATGCAAGAGATCATAATACAAAGAATACCTTATTAATAAATACCACAATACTAAGAACTCTTTGGCAGGGCACACAAGGCTATTCAACATATCTTTCTAACAATAATGGCCACAACTAATATTTTTCTAACAATAATGCCTATCTTTCTAACAATAATGGCCACAACTAATATTTTTCTAACAATAATGCCTATCTTTCTAACAATAATAGCCACAACTAATATTTTTTTAATGTGTACTACATAACATATAGTGTTAAATGCTTCACATTGATTATCTTATTTAACCCTCAAAACAATCCTGTGATTTTAATTCTATTATCCCCACTTTATAGATGAGCCCATTGTGCCCAACGTCACACAGCAGTAGTAAGTAGTAGTAAGACAGACTTCAAAACCCATACTTAACCATAGCACTTAACCACAGCATTTTGCCTCACTTTTCTCACCATATTTAAATTATCTATCTTTCCCATGGCACTGAAAGCTCCTTGACAACTGCTTTCTGTTCATTTTCATTTCCCCTGGCACTTAGCAGACATTCTATTCACAATAGTGAATAGATATTTCATATATATACAGTGTTTTCAGTACATGAACTGGTTTGCTCCCCTTGACAGCCTTCTGAAGTATGAAAGTTTGATTCTGAGAAAGGGTCTCACTCTGTAACCCAGACTGTAGTAAAGAGAAGCAAGATCATGGCTCACTGCAACCTTGACCTCCCTAGCTCAAGCAATCCTCCCACCTCCTTCCTGAGTATCTGGGACTACGGGTATATGCTATCACACCAGCTAATTTTTTTATTTTTTGTAGAGACAGGGTCTCCCTATGTTGCCCTGACTGTTCTCAAACTCCTAGGCTCAAGCAATCCTCCTGGCTCAGCCTCCCAAAGTCTGGGATTATGGGTGTGAGCCACTGTGCCTGGCTAGTTTTTTTGGTTTTTAAGGTCTGTGCGTGTGTGTATTTTTACCTTTTTAACCAAATTGAAGTGTACAATTCAGCGGTATTAAGCATGTTCACAATGCTGTGCAATCATTACCACTGGATATAAAAGGTTTGTTTTTTGGGTTTTTTTTTTTTTTTTTTTTGAAACAGTTTTGCTCTTGTTGCCCAGGCTGGAGCGCAATGGCATGATCTTGGCTCACTGCAACATCCACCTCCTGGGTTCTAGCGATTCTCCTGCCTCAGTTTCCCAAGTAGCTGGGATTACAGATGCCCACCACCATGACTGGCTAATTTTTGTATTTTTAGTAGAGACAGGGTTTTATCATGTTGGCCATGCTGGTCTCAAACTCCTGATCTCAAGCGATCCACCCACCTCAGCCTCCCAAAGTGCTGGGACTTAGAGGCATGAGCCACCTCACCTGGCCATATGAAAGGTTTTAAATGACTTAACTGTAATCACTCAGCTTTCAAGTAGTAGAACTGAGATTTGAATCCGGGACTCTTGACTCCTAAACTCATGGGCTATTCATTCCACCAAGGCTTCTGTCTACCAATACCTCCATCTGCTCTCTTCTCACCAGGGTATCTGAAGGATCAAATGAGGTAAAGATACAAAAACATTACTACTGCACAGGTGACCACGCTGTGGAAAAAAAAAAATCCATCAGCACATTTCTCCCAGGCAATTACTTTTCATTTTGAGCTTTCAAAAGCTAGAGCTTTAATATAAATATCTCACCCCTAGACCAAGCCTGCAGATCTGCAAAAACAACGTCTAGACCCCAGAGTAAAGTTAGAGAGAAATGCTTGCATTAGATTACAGTCTCATTGAATTACAGGTAACTGCTCAAACCTGATTTTTATTGTAATACAGAAAGCTTCTTTATTACAAAACACTTTCAATTCAAAGGATAAGTCCAACTTTCCACCATTCTGCCCATTTTGGAGCTTAAAAAAAAGTATTCTAAATGGATATTTTTATGTGCTCAATTGTGAAAGCCAAGGAAAATGGTTTGTTTGTGAGCTAAACTCTGAAGCTTGAACAAAAACAAAAAGAATTATTTCGATCCCAATGGTGCCAATTTTGTCTTCTTTACATCCCTCCTCACTTTTTTTCAGTCTGAGCTCTAATCAACAGCCACTTTATGTTTAATATATCATCACAGTTAATGCAATTAGGTCCAGAAAACTGTTTCTCTAAAGATGTTCCCTCCATTTACACTCCTCTGTACCTTCCATTATCACTATTCTGCCATAAGAATGAGCATATCATTAAGGTTTAAATCGAATTTCTGATGAATAGATGGAGATACTGTTTCTCTAGTTAATACAATGCACCTACATCAACATCATTCCCTAAAAAAATAAAAATGACTCAATATGCTTTATTTATTCACATCTGACAGAATTCTGATCACCTGAATTCCTTTGGAAGAAAATTCAATCTTTAGAAATACAATCCAATTATTTTAAATCTTATCAATGCCAAAAAACAATCATATGAAAAACTCCATCAGTACCAAACCATCTCACCAATGAATATTTATGACATTTCCATATTTCCTGTCTTCTCTCTGTTTACATAAAGCAGTGGTGCCAAGACTCATCTCAGGATTATTAGCCTGCAATACAATGATGGGCCTAATTGCCTTGCAAACCAGGACACTAACAAATGGCATCTTCAAGCAATCAATTCAACCTGCTAATTTTAAGAGGGGGTAAAAAAGGCCCAAGCTCTTTTGGCCTATGTGCATGTTGCCTACCTACAAAATAAATTCAGCCTCAGATTTTTCAGGCTCACTCATTAGTTCTCATGCAAGGAATGCACCCTTAACAATCTCAAGCTCACCAAATCTATTTAAATTTCAAATTCCAGGTATAGTTTTTAAACACACCGGGAGGATAGGGGAAAGGAGAAGGCAAAGACATCAAACAGAAAGATACCTATTACATTCCAGTTTATCTTCTCCCCGCCTTTAGTTTGGAAGTATGCTTTTTTCCCCCAACTGTCTTTTTATGATCTACAAATAACAGAAGACACCCTCCCCTCCTTAATTCTACCTTAACTAAAGTCCCTTTCAACTTTACCCTTTGGGCTGACTTGACTTCCAAATTATACTAATATAAATAAAACAAACAAAAAGATCAAACGAACAGCTTAAAATGGCCCCTAAGAATGAGTAGGTCTCTTCTGTCTCTGCTGCAAAGTCCCCTCTAACAGCCTTACTGCCTCTCCCCCAACCACAGCCACCAAAGCTGTCCATTTAAGTATTCCAACCCTTAACCCTCACGGGTCTCCTGGAGGTCATCCCAAACCTTCACATCCAAAATATCCAATCCACTTCCCCCTCCCCACCACAGCTCACTGTCCCTCTCCATCCTCTCTGCCCCATCCATACCAGGTCTCCCACTCCTTAAATTTGCCCTGTGCCACTTCACCATCAGTAACCATCTCTCCAGGCCTACCAGCTCATCTCTGAAAGTCCTTCTCCAAACTCCCTCTGCCACCTTGGCCAAGGGACATTTTCTTCAAGATACCATCCCCCAACTTTGCTCACCACCTGCCGCTGTTCTTTCAATGAATACAGCCCAGGGATGTTTTATGTGCCCTCTGCCTTGACCCTGCAACCAAGGAGCCACCATGCCCTTTCCAGTGATTGAAAGATCCTAAATCCAACCCACTGTGCCCCTCATTCCATTTCCATCCCTGTTCTCCCATTTCAGACCTGACTTCCAATTTGACCCCTTCTTGCCAGCTCACCATCACACTCCCCTCATTGAATGTCCCACCTCCACTAACTCCTATTCCAACCTCGATCAGCCCACCCCAGGAAACCCCCAAATTGCACTTCTCTGCTCTATCCTAACCCATGCTATTCCGTAAGTCTCCACAAATTCCACCAGCCCCAGATAACAAACACCCACTTCAAGCTCAGGTCTCAACACCTGCCAAGCCCCTCATCCCCAGCTCCTGCTACCTCCATCATCCTGCTCCAGGTCCACCCCAATTCCACCCTCCTGAATTAACACTCCGCAGGGTCCTATCCAACCAGATACAGGTCCTATCCTGTATCTGCTACTCACTCTCCACTGAAATCATTCTCCTACCCCTCACCCCAGCTCAGATTCGAAGCTGTCAACTGCTCCAGGCCAACCCCAAATCACCGCCCTCATTCAGTCCCCTCCCCCATTAGAAGCCATCCTCTTCCACCTCGCCCCAAGACCATCCCGAATTCCAATCCGAAGCCCCCACCCCACTCTCCGGTCCCAGGTTGGATTATTCTCCATCAAAAGTCCTCCTCCCTCGTCGCCCGCCCCCCAACCTGCTTGGGTCCCACCCTCACCCCACCCCCAGCCAGCGTCTGGGCAAGTCTCCCCCGCCAGCCCGCTGTTCCATCGCTACCTCAACCCCCTCCCCCCAACCTGCGCGGGGGCTTGGCAGCCCCCACTCTCATTCTCGCCAGCACAACCTGCCCAGGCTCAGGACGAGCGGACCGGGCGGCGGGGGGAGTCTCCTTACCGGCTAGCAGCTGCAGGCGAAAACAGCGGCGGTGGCGGCTGAGGCGGCGATGCCCTTGTCTTCTCCGAAGGCTGCGGCGGCGACGCTCTCGCTCCCTCGCCCGTGTCCAGTAGGGTGGAGGATGGCGCGCGGGGACCGGAGCCTCCTCCTCCTCAGTGACTCGGCTCTGAATCCTCTGCAGTAGCCGCCGAGGAGCCCGACGGGTTGGGGGGAGGGGACGCTCGGCTGCGGGCGAGGGAGGAGGAGGCGGAGGGAGGAGGCGGGGGACCCCTGAGAAGGGCGGGGAAGGAGGAGCCGGCGCGGCGCCGCGACACGTCCCACAGCCTCAGAGCGCCCGGACTACAACTCCCGGCATGCCCTGCTTTGGACTGAGCGCGGCCTGCGCCTCCCGCCTCGAGCCCGGTACAGAGGGGCCGCGCCCTCTCCGGTCACGGACAATGGAATAAAGCCAACCATCCGCTGGCAGATGTTGTAGACTCAAAGACCACCTGTGAGGAAAGTCAGGTCGCCTGAGCCCCCATCCCCGAGGGGCAGTGTTCGCAGTGTCTCCATCTTCTTTGCATAGATACACACACTCCCTCTCCTCCGTCTCTCGCTCTCAGTCTCTCTTCCTCTCTCTCGACTACACCTCCCAGCATGCCTCTCAGCGTCCCACCCTCCTTCCGACCCTTCTCAGACCCGGTGCTACACTTCCCAGGGAGTGTGTTGCCTGCGAAATGCTGGGAGATGAAGTTCTTGGTTCTTCCTCCATATTAAGAAAAAGAAGTGAAAGAGAGGAAAAAGGGAAGGAATATGCCAGCCCACCGAGGATGGGCCTTGATGGGCTAGATCACCTATGATTATATTCATCCCTCGCCATCTCCGTTGCAGCTGTCTCTCACCAGAACTAATGCCGGAGCTTCCTCGCGGGTCTCCCTGCAAATTTGAGGACAATTCGGCAACTTGAATCCAAACGTACAAAGGGCATACTTCTTGACCCAGCTTCATTACTTTTAAGAATTTACCTTAAAAAAGATAATCGAACAATTTCGAAAAGATTAACGCACAAAGTTGTTATATTAGGTAATTAATTATGGGGGGGGAGTAAATGTTCATCAATAGGGTGCTGCTTAAATAAAGTGTAACGTATACATCCAGTGCAATACTAAGGAACCATTTAAAATGATTATATAGATCTATTTATTGACGTGAAAAGCTATTTACAATTTATTTTTTAGGGAAAAAATTGATTACAAAACAGCATGTCTAGACGGGTTCAATTTATGTGAGGTTTGACACAATATCCTATAAGCATGGAGAGATTTCAGGAAAGCGGTTCCCCAAAATATTAGCAATTATTATCTTGAAGGAAAGGGTGTCAGATTGCACGTAATTATTATTATTATTATTATTTTTTTGAGATGGAGTCTTGCTCTGTCGCCAGGCTGGAGTTCAGTGGCACGATCTTGGCTCACTGCAACGTCTGCCTCCAGGATTCAAGCAATTCTCGTGCCTCAGCCTCCCGAGTAGCTGGGACTACAGGTGTGCACCACCACGCCCAGCTAATTTTTGTATTTTTGTTGAGATGGGGTTTCACCATGTTGGCCGCGATGTTCTTATCTCTTGACATCGTGGTCCGCCCATCTCTGCCTCCCAAAGTGCTGGGATTACAGGTGTGAGCCACCCCCCGGCTGCAATTTTTATTTTCATATTGTTTCAATTGTTTAAAACACATAACTTTTTTTTTGGAGAAGACGTCATCTCACTATATTGCCCAGGCTGGTCTCAAACTCCTGGCCTCAACTCCAACCTTTCTTTTCTGCCTAGACACTTTCCACGCTTCTCATTGCCTTATTCGTGCTTCAGCACTGTGCCTGCCTGGTTTGTATCTGAGCTCAACAGTTCCATTATTAAAACAAATAATAGTGGTCACTTCCTATTCATAAAGTTGGAAGGGAGAATTTTCTCAATTTTCAATGCCTCTTCTCAAAATCTGTGCTTTTCTGGTCTTTCCACACCCATTTTCTCCTTTTCTCTTACTCATTCTTCAAACTGAAGCCAAAGTGCTACCTTCCCTAGAACTTATTTTAGACACACTGATTTTCCTTATATCTGAATTCTTATAGCAGTGGTTTCTAATCTGTGAACCAGAGATCATGGTGGGGAGAGGGAGTGAAGAGAGAGGAACAGTCATTGTAAAGGATCTGTGAAACTCTGCCTACACAAAGCATGGTCTGTAGCCTGAATATATGTCTTGCATTTAAGTTTTTTTGTTCTTCTGACACCTATGTCCCGCTCTTCTAGAATACAGAATGTATTATCAGATTATTTTTGATTTAACAATGTTTTTTCTTTAAGCTCTGTTTAACTTGATGTTTTTTCTTTTTTCATTTTTTGAGACAGAGTCCAGTGGCTCACGCCTGTAATCTCAACACTTTGGGAGGCCAAGGTGGGTAGATCACAAGGTCAGGAGTTCTAAACCGGCCTGACCAATATGGTCAAAACCTGTCTCTACTAAAAATACAAAAATTAGCCAGGCATGGTGATGTGCACCTATAATCGCAGCTACTCAGGAGTCTGAGGCAGGAGAATCGCTTGAACCCTAGAGGTGGAGGTTGCATTGAGCCAAGAGCATGCCACTGCACTACAACCTGGGCAACAGAACGAGACTCCATCTCAAAAAAAAAAAAAAAAGAGAGAGAGAGACAAAGTCTCACTCTGTTGCCCAGGCGAAAGTTCAATGGCATGATCACAGCTCACTGCAGCAGTGACTCCTTGGTTACAGGTGATGCTCCCACCTCATCCTCCCAAGTACCAGGAACTACAGGTATCACCATGTCTGGCTAATTTTTCTTTTTCTTTCTTTTTATTTTTTCTTATAGAGACAGGGTTTCACCATGTTGCCCAAGGTGGTCTCAAACTCCTGGCTCAAGTGATCTGCTCACCTCAGCCTCCCAAAGTGCTGAGATTGCAGGCATGAGCCACTCGCCCAGCAGGACTTGATATTTTCAATTTTATATGCCATTTTCCTTGGTGTTCTATAAGAAGTACCAGGACACTTTAGTTCTACTATAGGCCTATAGGAAAAATCCCAGGTTGCTTAGCTCAGAGGATGACAGTCCCCATCCTGCTGCAGCCTCTCTAGCTTCACCCCACCTCACTGTAGCTAGACTCCTGTACCTCAGGACTCACAGTCCTCAAATACATCTGGCACTGTCTTTTCCAGACTGCCTATCTCCCTTTACATCCTATTCTCACAGCCTTAAAATCTCAGCCCCCCTTCTCCCTTTTCTGAGAATAATGAGAAAGATACCTAGCATATGTTGGCTATGTGACAAACAAGTCCCTTCGTAGTGTTACACTGACCTTGCCCTCTTCTAAACCCCATCTGCACTTCTTCTCTTCCATTTCCCCACTTCTTTCTCCTAGTGGCAAAAAGTAGGGGCTGGGCGGTCAAAATTAGAAGGGTTCTGGTCTATCCAGCAAGTAAAGCATTATCTGAGTTAGGAGAATAAATAGATATGAGAAGCTTACTGGACTAGTAATCTGGGAATCAGATCCTAAATTAGACCTTGCCATGAACGTGATGGGTGACCTTTAGTAAGTCCCTTAACTTTTCAAAATCTCAGTGTCTATAATACATCCACAAAATGGAAGGAATGGGCCCTGCCTGCCCTGCCACCTCATAAGGTTATTAGGAGAATCCAATAAAACAATGGGTATAAAAGTGCTTTGAAGACTGTAAAATGCCACTTACAGTCCAAACCTTTCATCTAACCATTTGAGAATTCTCTCTCCAAATCCCTGCAAAATCATGGCATGTAAACTTTCAACTCTGAATTATATCAACATTAATGAATTTATGAAAGTTTTAAAGAAATTAACTCTATTAAACCAATTTAATTCCTGGATAAATTTTTGCTATAGCACAGTTAAGTGATTTATAACTTTTAAAGATATTTTTCTATACTGAATTTTTATCAAGGTATATTCTTTAGCAGCTCGGTACAGTGGCTCATGCCTATAAGCCCAGCAGTTTGGGAGGCCAAGACAGAAGGATCCCTTGAGGCCAGGAATTCAAGACCACCCTGAACAACATAGTGAGACCCCCATCTCTTCAAAAAATAGAAGAATTGGGCTTGGCGTGGTGCCTCACGCCTATAATCCAAGCACTTTGGGAGGCCAAGACAAGCGGATCACTTGAGGTCAGGAGTTCAAAACCAGCCTGGCCAACATGGTGAAACTGTTTCTACTAAAAATACAAAAAATTAGCCAAGTGTGGTGGCACACACCTGTAGTCCCAGCTACTCAGGAGGTGGAGGCACAAGAATCACTTGAACCTGGGTGTCAGAGGCTACAGTGAGCAGAGATTATGCCACTGCACGCTAGTCTGGACAACAGAGCAAGACTTCATCTCAAAAACATAAATAAATTAAATAAAAACTGGCTGGGTGTGGTGGCACGCACCTGTAAGTTCTAGCTGATCAGGAAGCAGAGGTGAGAGGATCATTTGAGTCCAAGATTTCCAGGCCACATTAAGCCGTGATTGTACCAAAACACTCAGGCCTAGGTGACAGAGCAAGTCTCTGTCTCTAAAAAAAATTTTAAAAAGATATATTCTATATGAATTTTACAAGAAAAAATTTGATTTGTTAGTTTTATTTTATCAATTTTTACTGATTAGTAGTCAGTTATAATGAAATTTCTTTGTTACTCATTGTTTCTACCAAGTCCACCTTGTCCTGACAGTAATTTGAACCATCATTGGATTTATCTTGTGTTGATTATTTCCAAGTAGAATTTTCCCAGGGGACAACTTTGCAGAGTGCAGTGTTACCAACAAAGATGGCATCATTCAGTTTGCTTTTTTATCCATAGTAAATTTCACCATGTGTAGCTTTAGCCATTGTCAAGTTTTATTTTGTGTTGATTATTTCTATCATAATTTTTTTCTGCAGCCCCATCAAAACAAACTTGGAGTCAAAATGACAGCGTCAAAACACTATCCTTTGCCTGTTACTATCTGATTAACTCGTACTTTGCAATGGTTTTGTCCCAGCTATGTTAACACACTTCTTTGCCACCTCTCTCTCAAAGCATCTCTTTGGGAGCCTTGGCACATATGTGTCGGCTTTACTTCAAGAACTGCTCTAGGCTGGGCATGATGGCTCATGCCTCTAATCTCAGCACTTTGGGAGGCCGAGGCAGGTGAATCACCTGAGGTCAGGAATTTGAGACCAGCCCAACCAACATTCCAAAATCCCATCTCTACTACAAATACAAAAATTAGCTGGGCATGGTGGCGCTTGCCTGTAATCCCCGCTACTTGAGAGGCTGAGGCAGGAGAATCGCTTGAACCCAGGAGGCAGAGTTTGCAGTGAGCCAAGATCGCACCATTGCACTCCAGCCTGGGTGAGAAGAGTTAAATTCTGTCTTAAAAAAAAAAAAAAAAAGAATTGCTCTAGAATCACAGAAAAATGGACATTAGAGATAATGCTAGGAGAACTGATCTTGAAAGAGACAGGTACTATACTGGTGTCTAGGATCCATTATCTCATTAAATCTTTCAGCTTAAACATCCCTCACATGCCCATTTTATGGTAGAGGAAACTGAGACCCAGAGAGAGGAAGAGATCGGCCACGCCAGGATTAGAACCAGGCCTTGGTTTAGTCCTCAGTGCAATTGGAATTATTATAAATTCCAAAGTTATCTCATTTAATTTAAAAGCTTTTGTAATTATCTTATTGGAAAATTAAATATAATTTTTCAGCTTAGCTAAGACTTAAAACAAGAGAAATCACATGAGTATAAACAAAGCACTCTCAAAGATGTTTTTTTCACAGCAAATGAGATAAGAAGTGTGAAAATGTTTTTTTTGTTGTTGTTTTTTTTTGTTTTTTTTTTTTTTTGAGACGGAGTCTCGCTCTTGTTACCCAGGCTGGAGTGCAATGGCGCGATCTCGGCTCACCGCAACCTCCGCCTCCTGGGTTCAGGCAATTCTCCTGCCTCAGCCTCCTGAGTAGCTGGGATTACAGGCACGCACCACCATGCCCAGCTAATTTTTTGTATTTTTAGTAGAGACGGGGTTTCACCATGTTGACCAGGATGGTCTCGATCTCTTGACCTCGTGATCCACCCGCCTCGGCCTCCCAAAGTGCTGGGATTACAGGCTTGAGCCACCGCGCCCGGCCCGTGTGAAAATGTTTTGTAAATAACCCAACACTGGGCAAATGAAAGTTACTGCCGCTTATGCTGAAGGCTGTTATATAGACCTGCTATGCCTGCTTGCCAGAGTGTTAGAAAGCTAATAACATACCACTAATATAAATAGATGAGTATCAAATGCCCATCCTAATATTTAATTATAATAGCCAATATTGGCATAAAATTGTATCCTACTTCTCCTTCAAGACCTAATTCAGACATCAGGAAGCCTCTGCTGAACTCTGGCTAGGTTAGAGGTCCGCTCTAGGCTCCCACAGCCCTGCTCACACTCTGTGATTGTTGTCTGTATGCTGACCCCAAAGACAAGGCTCAAGGTGGTCTGATGCACCTCTGTGGCCCAGAGCTCAGTCCAGCTCAGGGCTTCTCACAGGGTAGGGTTTCAATAAATGGTGGTTGAATTAATGAATCAATCAACTAACATGATAAGTATATAGATAATCAATTCGAATGACAAGGGGAAAGTAAACATGAAATAAAGTGAAAGGCAACAGTAAATCACAAATGAGTCTGCATGAATGGATTACAACCACTGAAACTCTTGTACAGCAGCAACTACACAAGGAAAGAGCCTTGATATCATAGGTTCAATTCCTGCCTCAGCCACTTCCTAGCTGGGTCTCCTCTGTCAAATCACTGCCCTGGCCATGACTGTTTCCTCATATGTAAAATGGCCAACCTGGCCGGGTGCAGTGGCTCACACCTGTAATCCCAGCACTTTGGGAGACTGAGGCAGGCAGATTGCATGAGCCCAGGAGTTTGAGACCAACCTGAGCAACATAGTGAGACTCACATCTACAAAAAATACAAAAATTAGCTGGGTGTGGTGATGCACATCTGTAGTCTCAGCTACTTAGGAATCTGAACAGGAAGGATTGCTTGAGCCCGGGAGGTTGAGGCTGCAGTGAGCCAAGATCTCACCACTGCACTCCAGTCTGGGCAACAAAGCAAGACCCTATCACACACACACATACAAAAAAAAGGGCAACCTTGCAGACCTCCTGGGGCAGATAAAAGAGTTAACTAAGGTAACAGATGCTTTGCCTGTCATGAAGAGCTGACAGAGTGAGAATTGTTACGGACAAAGACCAGAATGTTCTTTGGAGGGAAATGGTTGGAGTTTAAGTTTAGAAGGATCCTTTACATAAAATAGTTCAAGTTCATAAACTTGAAAAATAAAGTGTATCACTTGTAGCAGGTTGAATTATGTCTCCCCAAAAGAACGAGTCTTAACCCCCATATTAGTGAATGTGACCTTATTTGAAAGTAGGGCCCAAGGTGGTCTGATGCATCTCTGTGGCCCAGAGTTGGTCTGAGTAGATGTAATTAAGAAAGGATCTTACGATAAGATCTTCCTGGATTTAGGTGATCCCTAAATCCAATGACCGATGTCTTCATAAGAAAAAGCTCTGTGCCTGAGACATAGAGAAGAAGGCTAGGCGAGAATGGAAGCAAAGATCAGAGTCAGGAAGCCCCAAGCCAAGGAATGCCAAGAATACTGGCCACCACCAGAAGCTAAGAGAAAGTCATGGAACCGATTCTTCCTCAGCGCCGGCAGAAGGAACTAATCCTGCAAACACTTTGATTTCGGACTTTTATCTCCACAGCCGTCAGATAATACATTTTATTCTCTGGGTGGCTGTTGTTATAAGCCACCCAGTTTGTGGTAATTTGTTAAGGCAACTTTAGGAACTAATACACCAATTAAGTTGGAAACCATGAAATCGAATAATTAGCAAATATTTTAAGCCCACAGATTCAGAGGAGCCTATTTTGGTAAATGTTATTCAGTTCCATTTAATTTGTCATCCCTAACAGCAGCTGTGGAAAATTGATGTTAACATCCGTTGTCTTTGAATCTGTGCCTTTTCTCTTTTTAACTCTTAGTTCTTGCCTTGTCTCTTGAGATAGGCAACACTTCTAATTAATGTGTGAAGAACTCTGATGTCATACAAAGGGCACAGACACAGAGAGGCCAGACCTGGATTCATACCCCACCTGAGTAACTTACAGGCTGTGACACTAGAAAAATAACTTCTCCTTACTGGACCTCTGTGTCCTAAATTGTAAGATGTGATTCACATGATCTCCTTCACAGGATGAAATGAGTTCATTCATGGAAAATCCAGTGCCTGACCTACGAGTTTCATAACTTTGCCTTGTCCAGAGAACAAGAGAGATTTGTCAGGGAGTAGGGGATAGTGTTTGTTTGTTTTTGGAGTTATGGATGTTTGAATGATAGGAGAGAGGGAAGGAGGGAGCCACCAATTTTCATTTTAGCTAGAAGGTGGGAAATCCTTCCCAAAAAAGATTAAGAACTGAAGGGCTTTTATTCCCAGAAGAGCTGAGTTTCCTCCAGCTGGGGTCTATAGACCCATGGAAGGTGATGAACAACATTGAATATTTATTCATTTTTTACTCAGCTTAAGGTATTAACCAGGTATTTTGCTGGTGTCAGGGCTCTAAAGGAGACTCAAGCATGGCTTTGTCTCCAAGGAACTCACACTCTAGAGGAATACACTGACACAATTACATCCCAGTGTAATCTGTGCCATGGCAGGAGACAGCGAGGGGCTGCAGGAACCCAGGAGAAACACCAGGCCAAGCACAGTGTTACCACTAGCACATTCTCCTCCAGGTGCTGTAAACTTCACAAGGGCTCATGCCTGTAATTCCAACACTTTGTGAGCCCAAGGTATGAGGATCGCTTGAGTTTAGAAGTTGGAGACCAGCCTGGGCAACATGGCAAAACACTGTCTCCATAAAAAATAAAAATAAAAAAATTAGCAGGGTGTGGTGGCACACACCTGTGGTCCCAGTTACCCAGAAGGGAGGATCACTTGAGCCGGAGAGGTCAAGCCTACGAACAGCTATGATCACACCACTGTACTCCAGCCTCCTCACTCCAAAACAGAGTGAGACACTGCCTCTAAAAAAAAATTAAATAACAAGATTTCACTGACAGTTTAAGTTTGACTGCCAAAAGTTTACAGTAATGATGAACACAAATAATATTTTGAGATATCTGCAACAATTGTAATGTGATATGAAAACATCTGTGATTTCTGTTAGTGACAAAGTCACATGTACTGTGGTACTGCAATTTGACCTTAGTTTGTTACTTATATTCAGAATTGGAGGACATACTCAATTTCTGTAAATATAAATGAATGTAAAGATATAACTTTTCCATCCAAGATCATGGAGTCCCTGAGTTCTCTCTGTATACTCTCAGATAGGTTCCAGGTAAGGAACCTCTCTCACAATTAGCTGGACAAGAGCAGGGCATATGGGGAGGAATGACAAAGATTGAGGGTTTGTGCCTGTGACAGTGATTTTTAATCATGTGTTAGGTTGAAGAGTTAGTGGGATAGAGTTGGCAGAGACTGAAGAGCCAGACAGAATTGAATTCCAATCCTCCTCCCAGTCTCTCCTTGTACCAAACTAAGCTATGTGACCTTGGGTATAAGTCATTTCACCTTTCTGAAAAATGCAGATACTGACATATAACTTCATTTATAAGAGTCTATTGTAAATTTCTCATCAACTCTAAAGCTCTGCACAGAGACAAACAAGGCACAAAGATTTGTGTCTTGTTTTATTTTGTTTACATTTGTATTGTTTTGGTTTTTTTATTAAGGAAGTAAGTTCTAGAAATGTTGGCAGGAGTCACTTAAGGATATCAGGGTGGAGTAGAGCAGAGTGGACAAGATCAGGAGGAGAAGCTGTCTTAGAATGGAACAACCTAGCACTTCTCAGAGAATAAACTCTAGGTAAGCAAAACAGTACAGAGAGCAGGGCTGAGGCAGAAAAGCCTCCAAGAAGGAAAAGCTGGGAAGCTGGGGCCCCCACAAAGGCCAAAGCTCTGTCCAAATACCTGTGTTGTTTTATGTTGCTGTTCATAAAATCCAATCGATAGGCCAGGCAGAGCGGCTCACGCCTGTAATCCCAGCACTTTGGGAGGCTGAGGCAGGTGGATCACTTGAGGCCAGGATTTCCAGACCAGCTTGACCAAAATGGTGAAACACCATCTCTACCAAAAATACAAAAATTATCCAGGCGTGGTGGTCCCAGGTACTCAGGAGGCTGAGGCATGAGAATCCCTTGAACCTGGGAGGCAGAGGTTACAGTGAGTCAAGATTGCTCTACTGCAGTCCAGCCTGGGTGACAGAGCAAGACTCCATCTCAAAAAAACAAAAAATAAATAAAATAAAAAACAACAGATAGAAAATTTCTATTAATTCCTAATGTTTTGCAAGAGTACTTCATTAAAAAAAAAATAAAACATTGCAGGTAGTATTGAAAAATCTCTGTTCCTCTGTACCCTGTATTAGCTGTAAATTAATACTTAGTTCAAGAGACATGATTTTACTCAGATTTTATATTTTGAGGAAAAAAATACCCCATATGGTACAGTATACTTTAATCAGAGGCAAATAATGTGAAATAGTACATAGAATCCTATGTACCCTTCATCGATCTTCCCCCAGTAGTGACATCTTATATGATGGTAGTACAATATCTAAACAAAGAAATTTACATTGGTAATTTTTTTTTTGAGGCAAGTTCTCATTCTGTTGCCGAGGATGAAATGCACTGATGCTATCATGGCTTACTGCAGCCTCAACCTCCTGGGCTCAAGCAATCTTCCCACCTCAGCCTCCTGGGTAGCTGGGATTACAGATGCACACCACCACATCTGTCTAATTTTTAAATTTCATATAGAGACAGGGTCTTGCTATTTTGCCCAGGCTGGTCTAGAATTCCTGGGCTGAATTGATCCTCTTGCACTGGGCTCTCAGAATGCTGGGATTATAGGTGTGAGCCACCGTGCCCGGCCAGTAAAATATTTTTAACTAAACTACAGACTCTGTTAAGTTTTTACCATTTTTCACATGCAGTCATTTGTGTATGTGTGTGTATATAATTCTGTGAGATTTCTTATGTACAAATTCATGTACCACCACCACAGTCAAGATACAAAACTGATCCATGCACTACAAAGGAACTCCCTTGTGCAGTCCCTCCCTTCTTGTCCCCTGGTAACTACTAATAAGGTCATCTATCTGGTTTTGTCATTTAGAAAATGTAACCTTTTGAGATTGACTTTTCATTAAGCACAATGCCTTTGAGATCTAGCTAAATTATTATATGCATCAATAGTTCATTTTTTTGATGACCGTGTAGTATTCCATACATGGATGTACCAGAGTCTGTTTAGCCATTCACTCATTAAAGGATATCTGAATTGTTTCCAGTTTTTTTTTTCTATTATGAATAAAATAAAGCACTAAGCACATTCATGTATAGGTTTTTGTGTGAACAAAAGTTTTTATTTCTCTTGGATACATGCACAACAGTATGATGGCTCGGTCATATGATAAGTACATGTTTAGTTTTATAACAAACTGCCAGTCAGTCATGGTGCCTCATGCCTGTAATCCCAGTACTTTGGGAGGCTGAGGCGGGTGGGTCACCTGAGGTCAGGAGTTCAAGACCAGCCTGGCCAACATAGTGATACCCCAGCTCCACTAAAAATACAAAAATTAGCCAGGAGTGGTGGTGCACGCCTATGGTCCCAGCTGCTTGGGAGGCTGAGGCAGGAGAATCGCTTGAACCCAAGAGGCAGAGGTTGCAATGAACTGAGCTCACACCATTGCATTCCAGCCTGGGTGACAGAGCAAGACTCTGTCTCAAAAAAAAAAACAAAACAACTGTCAAACCATTCTTCACAGTGACTGTGCCATTTTAAATTCCCACCAGCAATGTATGATGATTCAATTTCTCTACATCTTCATCAGCATTTGGTGTTATCACTATTTTTTTTAAGTCTACCTGTTCTAATAGCTATGTCCTGAAATCTCATTGTGATTTAAAGGGTTGTTCTTTCTTCCTTTATTTTCAGAAACTCTCTATATACTGTGAACAATGACTCTTTGTCAGTCAAAACTGATTTCAAAGAAGATAAGAAATCTGTGTTTCAGGCTGGGCACCATGGCTCACACCTGTAGTCTCAGCACTTTGGAGGTCTGAGGCTAGTGGATCTTGGATCTCTTGAGTTCAGGAGTTTAAGATCAGCTTTAGCAACATAGGGAGATCTCATCTCCACAAAAAAAGTTTTTAATTAGTGGGGCATGGTGGCATGCACCTATAGTCCCAGCTGCTTAGGAGGCTGAAGTGGGAGAATCACTGAGCCCAGGAGATCAAGACTGCAGTGAGTTATGATCTTGCCACTGCATTCCAGCCTAGGTGACCGAGTGAAACCCTGTCTCAAAAAAAAAAAAAAAAAAAAAAAAAACTCGTACCCACTACATAATCAGCAAAAAACCCTGAAAATGGCTAAATAATATACAATGAAATTACTTATTGACTTAAAGTTGATGGAAAATTTTAAAAAATCTTGGACAGGCACAGTGGCTCATGCCTGTAATCCCAGTACTTTGTGAGGCCCAGGTGGGCAGATCACCTGAGGTCAGGAGTTCAAGACTAGCCTGACCAACATGGTGAAACCCTGTCTCAACTAAAAATACAACAATTAGCCAGGCGTAGTGGCATATACCTGTAATCCCAGCTACTTGGGAGGCTGAGGCAGGAGGATGTCTTAAACCCGGGAGGTGGAGGTTGCAATGAGCTGAGATAGCGTCATTGCACTCCAGCCTGGGCAGCAAGAGCGAAACCAACAAGCAAAAAAATCTTGATGAAGTATAGATCTTCAAAATTCATCCCAGAAAAAGTGGACTTGAGGCCAGGTGCAGTGGTTGACACCTGTAATCCCAGCACTTTGGGAGGATGAGGCAGGTGGATCATGAGGTCAAGAAAACAAGACCATCCTAGCTAACGTGATGAAACACTGTCTCTACTAAAAATACAAAAATTAACTGGGCATGGTGGCGTGTGTCTGTAGTCCCAGCTACTCGGGAGGCTGAGGCAGGAGAATCGCTTGAATGCAAGAGGCAGAGGTTGCAGTGAGCCAAGACTGTGCCACTGCACTCCAGCCTGGTGACAGAGCAAGACTCCATCTCAGAAAAGATAGTAATAATGACCACAAGCCAGGCACGGTAGCTGACACCTGTAATCCCAACATTTTGGGAGGCCAGGGTGGACAGATTGCTTGAGCCCAGGAGTTTAAGACTAGCCTTGGCAACATGGTGAAACTCCGTTTCTACAAAAAATACAAAAATTAGCTGGATATGGTAGCACACGCGTGTAGTCCCAGCTACTCGGGAGACTGAGCTGGGAGGATTGCTTGAGCCTGGGAGGTTGAGGCTGCAGTGAGCCATGGTTGTGTTACTGCACTCCAGCCTGACAGAGTGAGGTGAGACCCTGTGTCAAAAAAAAAAAAGACCACAAAAGATAACTTACAATGGCAAGAGCTATAATTATTAAGCTGTGATATGGATATTTAAAACTGATTGTTGACTCAAATAATCATAAAATTTATATTGAAAATCATTTTTCAGATGAAGATAATTGAGTTCAAATTAAATGAAAATGCATAAGTTGGAAATAGCTTTCATAGGATATGTAGAAAATCAAAGGTATTGAACTAACCTAATGGCATTTGTTCTGGTAAATAGTTTCAGTGAAAAATAATCAATCTGATGTAATTCTGTCTAAAAGCCTATATTCATAAACACAAGATGAAAACATTGGTAGGGTCAAAAGAAGAGTTCAAGTAGCCTGATACTCTGCTGGAACTCCTGAAGAGAAAACAGAATGGACAGTGGTCAAGCATTTGCCAATTTATGTTTTGTTTTGTTTTGTTGAGACAGAGTCTCACTCTGTCACCCGGACTGGCATGATCATGGCTTATTGCAGCCTTGAGCTGCCTAAGCTCAGGTGATCCTCCCACCTCAGCCTCCTGAGTAGCTGGGACTACAGGTGTACATCACCACACCCAGCTAATTTTTGTATTTTTGTAGAGATGGGGTTCCACCATGTTGCCAAGGCTGGTCTGGAACTCCTGGGCCCAAGTGATCTTCCCACCTTGGCCTCCCAAAATGCTGAGATTACAGGTAGGAGCCACTACGCCTGGTTTGCTGATTAATGTTTTGTCCAGGAGATTTATTTGATTATTTAATCAATAAAAACTTTCACTGTGTGCAGCTTTACTGTTGTAAGTTTCATTTTTTCCTGTTGACTGTGTAGTGGTTAGTGTTGACCTAGTAAAGGCTCCTAGCTTGGGGCCCATGTTTTAATATCTCCTTTGTTTATCTGTCTCTCTATCTGTCCGTTCAGTAGATATTTAGCAAGTGCTTACTCTCTGCCAACCCATGGCAGAAGAATCAATCCAAGTCCATGACCTCAACTAATAACAGGTTTACTTATTGACTGATTGATTGATTGATTGATGGATACGGGGTCTCCCTCTGCTGTCCAGAATGGAGTGCAGTGGCAAAGCTCTAGGTTAAGTGAACAAAAGTCTAACTCAAAGCATAAAAACAGAGTCACAGGCAATCAATTCCCAGGATTAAGCCAGGTTATAAGCCCAGAGCTCCTTAAATGGAGGAGAGACCAGGTCCCCTTCAGGAAGAAGCCTGGGACACAGCCCCAAATTTATACTGTCAGTCTTTCTTCCAGTCTTCCTCAAAGGACCTATGGCCTTTCACCAGGGTCACTGTGTGCTGGGAAAAAGAAAATAATCAGACATTTCGGGGACTCCTGGACACTGACTGAACAGGCACTAATTCCAGGTGGCCTAAAATGTCATGGTGGTTTTTGGTGTTTTTTTTTTTTGCTATGCTGGCTCTTTTTACTGTTCTCAGCAGTGTTTCACAATGCGGAATCCCTCCCCACTGTTGGTGAACATAAAGACCTCCTACATGGGCACCCAAGTCCAGCCCAGCATGAGAACCTTGGGAGGGGGCGGGGAAGATGAGAAGAGAGGCCCTAGCCTGACTCCGAGGTGAAGACTGCTCGGCCCTGCTGTCCTTGGGGTATGACTGTCAGGGCTTCTACCACCCCACCCCGCCGGGGTGGGCTTCTGGAAGTGGATCGATGACAGGTTGAGCCACTGAATCAATCCAAGGACTATTCTGCTAACTTCTTGTTAAGCGAAGTACAAAACTTCAAAGTCTCAAGTACTTTTGATTAGAAAGACTCGGTTACAGCCCAAAATGTTCTACTTGACACTTTTTTTTTTTTTTTTTACATTTGAGAAGAAACCCATCTGGATGTCCTTAAAAGTCACTTTCATCTCCCCAGACTTCTAGTTCAGCAAGTCTGACTAGCCCAATGGAAGAACTGGCTGCTGTTATCAGCCACTGGGTTCCAGGGGCTCCCCCTTTCTAACAAGGCCACTCTTCTGCAAGGGAGCTTCCAATGTGACATAGTCATACAGCTGTTCCCCTCTCCTCTGCCGAACCTATTTATAAGTTCCTTTTTCTATCATCATATCAGCAAAACATGTTCCTTCCCCATTTCAGCATTACTGAAAGTGGGGTAATGAGCATTTCAGGGATTGTTTGTGCCCTACTTCTCTGCTTGCTCATTTCTCCCTATTAGATCCTATTTTACAACTCTACCACTGAGCAGAGCAAGTAGTTAGCATTCCATAACCTTTTTGCATGACAAAGTGCTATGGAAAGAGGAAACCTTGAGATAGGGACAGCAGAATAGACACAAACTAGAACTGACCAATGTCAATATCTGCTGATTGCAACTGGCTCTGTCCTTTCAACGAGATATATTCCTCAGGATGCTTGCATCCAGTGTGAGAAGCAGGGGAAGAGCAGGGTCTATAGGTCCAGCAGTGCCATCGACTCAGGAATCCTCCCCAGGGGTCCACTTTCTGTGACCCTTCATCCACCATGGCTCATCTCAAGAAATCAGCAGTCCCGGCCGGGTGCAGCAGCTCATGTCTATAATCGCAGCACTTTGGGAGGCCAAGGTGGGTATATCTCCTGAGGTTGAGAGTTCGAGACCAGCCTGACCAACATGGAGAAACCCCATCTCTACTAAAAATACAAAATTAGATGGGTGTGGTGGCGCATGCCTATAATCCCAGCTACTCAGGAGGCTGAGGCAGGAGAATTGCTTGAACCCCGGAGGCAGAGGTTGCAGTGAGCCGAGACTGCACCACTGCACTCCAGCCTGGTGACAGAGCGAGACTCCGTCTCAAACAAAAAAAGAAAAGAAATAAAGAAATAAATCATAAGTCCCTCCCATAGCCCCAAAGAGTGAGGTTTTAAAAACATGATTCAGACTGGGCATGGTGGCTCATGCCTGTAATCCCAGCACTTTGGGGGACTGAGGTGGGCAGATCATGAGGTCAAGAGATCGAGACCATCCTGGCCAACATGGTGAAACCCCATCTCTACTAAAAATACAAAAAAATTAGCTGGGTATAGTGGCGCATGCCTGTAGTTCCAGTGACTCAGAAGGCTGAGGAGGAAGATCACTTGAGCCCAGGAATTCAAGATTGCAGTGGGCTATGATTGCACCACTGTACTACAGCCTGGGCTACAGAGTAAGACCCTGTCAAAAAAAAAGAAAGAAAGAAAGAGAAGAGCAGAGAGAAGAGGAGAAGAGAGGAGAGGAGAGGAGAGGAAGAGAAAGGAGAGGAGAGGAGAGGAGAGGAGAGGAGAGGAGAAGAGAACAGAGAAGAGGGAAGGGGAGGGGAGGGGAGGGGTGGGGAGAAGAGGAGAGCAGAGGAGAAACAATACAAGTCACATCACGTCAAACTCTCCAAGGCTTTCCATTGCACTGGATATGTTTCCTCCTGTCTTCCTCTCTGTGCCTGCTCACACTGGTGGGTCACAGCCTGTGATCTCCAGGGTACCTGTGGCCATGTCCCCTAGTTTGTTTGTTTTTGAGACAGAGTCTTGCTCTGTCGCCAGGCTGAAATGCAGTGGTGTGATCTCAGCTCACTTTGCCACCAAGCCTGGCTAATTTTTTTTTGTCTTTTAGTAGACACAGGGTTTCACCACATTGACCAGCCTGGCCAACATAGTGTAACCCTGTCTCTACTAAAAATACAAAAATGAGCTGGGAGTGGTAGTGGGTACTTGTAGTCTCAGCTACTTGGGAGGCTGAGGCAGGAGAATCTCTTGAACCTGGGAGGTGGAGGTTGAAGTGAGTTGAGACCGTGCCATTGCAAGCTAGCCTGGGCGAAAAAGCGAGACTCCGTCTCAAAAAATAGAATAGAATGGAATAAAATAAAATAAAGTAAAATAAAATTAAATTAAAAAGTGCCAGCCCAGAAGGAGCCCAGTTTATCTAGTTAGTTCTTCACCTTGGCTAAAGCATTGTAAAGTCCTACCTTGAGGGGCCTGGCCTGAGTGCAGCAACCAAATGTGGCCAGAAGGGGGAAGTAATGCCTCTAGTCAGTGGCAGGGGTTTGGCTTCAACCAGGAATAGCTTGATATTTTTATCCTATTAAAGCAGAAGAGCCAGATGGAGATCTGGGGGTGCCCTGCTGAAGACAAATAACTTGATGTGCCATTAAAATAACATTATTGGCCAGGCGTGGTGGCTCACGTCTGTAATCCCAGCGCTTTGGGAGGCCGAGGTGGGAGGGTAGCTTGAGTTCTGGAATTTGAGACCAGCCTAAGCAATATAGTGAGACCTCATCTCTATGAAAACGTGTAAAAATTAGCTGGGCTTTGTGGCATGTGTGGGTGGTCTCAGCTACTCAGGAAGCTGAGGCAGGAAGATTCCTTGAGCCTAGGAGTCCGAGGCTGCAGTGAGCTGTGATCGAGCCACTGCATGCCAGTCTGGGTAACACTTGAGACCCTGTCTCCAAAAAATAAATAAATAAAATAAAATAACATGCTTTAAATACTTGTTCAAATGTATTTAGTGGGGACGAAATGAACACTTTGCTGTTACCAGAAAAGTATATTTAAATTAAAAACAATAACTGCAAATACATTTACTATATGTAAATATACGTAGTGGGGTTGGGGGTGGGGGTTCCAGGACCCCCAGGGATACCAAAATCTATAGATGCTCAAATCCCTTATATAAAATGGTGTTGGGGCCGGGCGCGGTGGCTCACACCTATAATCCTAGCACTTTGGGAGGCCGAGGCGGGTGGATCACGAGGTCAAGAGATCGAGACCATCCTGGTCAACAAGGTGAAACCTCGTCTCTACTAAAAATATAAAAATTAGCTGGGCATGATGGTGCGTGCCTGTAGTCCCAGCTACTCGGGAGGCTAAGGCAGGAGAATTGCTTGAACCTGGGAGGCAGAGATTGCAGTGAGCTAAGATCGTGCCACTGCACTCCAGCCTGGGTGGAAGAGTGAGACTCCATCTCAAAAACACAAAAAACAGAAAAAATCAATGGTAATGATGGATTCCCTTAAAAATTGCACTCTTTATGTTCAAAAATAGCTATTTATTTTATGCATTGAATGTAGCAGACTTTTTTGAGGAGAATAAATATTTAATACAATCACAATATTCAAAATTCAAATGATACAAAAGGCTGAATTAAAATCTCTCTCCTAAGGCCGGGCGCGGTGGCTCAAGCCTGTAATCCCAGAACTTTGGGAGGCTGAGGCAGGTGGATCACGAGGTCAAGAGATCGAGACCATCCTGGTCAACACGGTGAAACCCCGTCTCTGCTAAAAATACAAAAAATTAGCTGGGCATGGTGGCGCGTGCTTGTAATCCCAGCTACTCAGGAGGCTGAGGCAGGAGAATTGCCTGAACCCAGGAGGCGGAGGTTGCGGTGAGCCGAGATCGCGCCATTGCACTCCAGCCTGGGTAACAAGAGCGAAACGCTGTCTCAAAAAAAAATAAAAATAAAAAAAAATAATAAATAAAAATAAAAATAAAATCTCTCTCCTGGACAGGCATAATGACTCATGCCTATAATCTCAGCACTTTGGGAGGCTAAGGCGGGAGGATCACTGGAGCTCAGGAGTTTGAGACCACCCTGGACAACATAGCAAGACTTCATCTCTGCTAAAATAAAATTAGCTGGCACAACAGCAAATCAGCTATAATCCCAGCTACTCAGGAGGCTGAGGTGGGAGGATTGCTTGAACCTGGTACATAGTGGCTGCAGTGAGCTATCATCCCACAACTCCAATCCAGACTGGGTGACAGAGCGAGACCCTGTCTCAGAAAAAAAAAAAAACTTCTCATTCCCATTCATATTCTCCAACCATTCAAACCATTCAGTTCCCTCCAATAACAGTTATTTATTACTGTGTATTAAACCAACCCAAAACATAAAAACATAAGGGCCTAAAGCAACAACCTTTTTAAAAAAATCCTTTTTTTTTTTTTTTTTAGATGGAGTCTCGCTCTGTCACCCAGACTGGAGTGCGGTGGCATGATCTTGGCTCACTGCAACCTCTGCCTCCTGGGTTCAATTTATTCTCCTGCTTCAGCCTCCCAAGTAGCTGGAATTACAGGAACCCACCACCACACCCAGCTAATTTTTGTATTTTTAGTAGAGATGGATTTTCACCATGTTGGCTAGGCTGGTCTCAAACTCCTGACCTCAATGATTTTCCCGCTTCGGCCTCCCAAAGTGCTGGGATTAAAGGCATGAGCCACCATGCCTGGCTAATTTTTTTTTTTTGCTCAGGATTCTGTGGGTCAGTAATTTGGGCTGGGCTCAGCAGAGGGGTCCTTCTGCTGGTCTTGCCTGGGGTGAATCACGCTGCTTCAGTCCTCCGATAGATTGGTGGGGATGCACGGTCTGCGATGGCCTCACTCACTAGTGTGACTGTTCACGCTGTCTGGCTGCTGGGCCCCTCCCTCCCTGTGGTCACTCAACCTAAGGAGGGTATCCTGGACTTCTGTATCTGGCAGTCTCAAGGCAGCAAGAGAAAACGGGTGGAAGCTGCAGGGCCTATTCAGACCTAAGCCCAGAACTCTGACATCATTTCACTTGCCTTCTATTGGTCAAAGTAAGTTACCTGGTCAGCCAGGTTTGAGGATAAAGAATAATAGACTCCACCCCCGGAAGAGAGAAGCAGCAAGTCACAGTACAAAGTACAAAGCTCTGTGCATATAGGGATTGCAAGGAATCCCTATCTTTTATAATCTACTATGCCTTCCATGGAGTTTCTTATGTGTTCTTCTATAAATATTTTGTACATATTTAAATATACATAGACATAAATGACTCCACTTGAAACCAGAAACTTGAGTGTCTTTCCTAAATTCTCCTTTTCCCTCAAGATCTACACCCAATTCACCAGCAAGTTAGGAAAATCTGCAAAATGCATGCAAAATCCATCTATCTCTCACCATCTCTGTTGCCACCACCCACCTTCCAAGTCAAATCCGTCTCCTGCCTGCCTCCTAACTAATCTCCCTGCTTCACTGTGGTTGCACTTGAAGACACTCTCACCCAACAGGTAGAGGGAACTTAAAAACAGAAATCACATCATGTTATTTCTTTGTTGAAAACTCTCCAAGACCTTCCATGCATTTAATATGTGTTTGTTCATGTCTTCCTCTCTGAACAATCTCATTCCACTCTTCCCTAACCCCTTGCTTTTTTTTTTTTTTGAGATGGAGTCTCACTCCAGGCTGGAGTGCAGTGGTGCAGTCTTGGCTCACTGCAACCTCCGCCTCCCAGGCTCAAGCGATTCTCCTGCCTCAGCCTTCTGAGTAGCTGGGACTACAGGTGTGTGCCACGACATCCAGCTAATTTTTGTATTTTTAGTAGAGTCGGGGTTTCACCATGTTGGCTAGGATGGTCTCCTGATCTCGTGATCCATCCACCTCGGTCTCCCAAAGTGCTGGGATTACAGGCATGAGCCACAGTGCCCAGACCCTCTCCCCTTTTTTATTCACCAAGGTACAGCCTCTTTGCTCTCTTTTGAAAGCAGGCTCTTCTCTGCTCCAGGGCTTTTGCAACAGCTGTTTCTTCAGACTAGGCTGCTCTTCCTCTTGGGGTTTCACTCCTTTTTCCACCTTTGTGCAATAGCTTAGATATTATTTCCTCAAGAAGGGCTTCCCTGAACATAATTTCCCCTGCCCACTGTACCATCATTTCTATTAAAACATGCTGTTTATTTCCTTTGGTATTCATCCTATTATCTTGCTTAGGTATTGGTTGCTTTCTATTTTTCCTCTCTGTTCTTTTCAGAACTTAAGAATTTTGTCTTTTCACTGATGGATACTCTGCACCTAGTACAATGTCTGCTCTACAATAGGGGTTTAAAAAATACGTGTGGATGGAATGAAGATTCAAGAGTACATGAACAGTGGCATTACCTTGTGGTATAATAAAGGGAAGCCCTTGACTATGGGAGACTGGAGGAAGCTTATAGCTCAGCAGAAAACCCTAGGGGTTCTGGCAGCACTTCCTGGGGCTGATGGTGTTTGAGCTGTGTTCAGAGAGATGCATCTGAGTATGCTGTGCTGCAGGCAGTTGGGATGCCAGGCAACCACTGGAAAGCCGGGTCAGTTTAATAAGCGGAGCAGCTATCACAATGCTTATGAGCACCAACCCTAGAGAAAGCTATGTTAAGCCAGGTACAGTGGCTCACATCTGTAATCCTGGTGCTTTGGGAGGCCAAGGCAGGAAGATCACTTGGGCCCAGGAGGTCAAAGCTACAGAGAGCTACTGCACTCTGATCGTCCCACTGCACTCCAGCCTCAGTAACAGACCAAGACCCTGTCTCTTAAAAAAAAAAAAAAAATGGCATTTTACTGTGGGATCCACTGACTCATGTAATTCATGAGGTCTGTGAACTTGGATGGGGAAAGAATTACATTTTAATATTCTCTAACCCTTGTCAACTTAAAAAGAAGAAGCTGAGGCAAAATGAGTAGAGAAATGGGCCAAGCTCAGAACTCAGGAGTATAGATTAAAGTTGCCGTGAATACACACTCCAATTAGGAGCAGTTACAAATGGATTGTTTTTTTTTTTTTTTTTTTGAGACTGAGTCTCGCTCTGTTGCCCAGGCTGGAGTGCAGTGGTGCGATCTCAGCTCACTACAACCTCTGCCTCCTGGGTTCTAGCAATTCTCCTGCCTCAGCCTTCCGAGTAGCTGGTACTACAGGTGCTTGCTGCTACGCCCAGCTAATTTTTTGTATTTTAGTAGAAACAGGGTTTCACCGTGTTGCCCAGGCTGGTCTCGAACTCCTGAGGTCAGGCAATCCACCCACCTCGGCCTCCCAAAGTGCTGGGATTACAGGTGTGAGCCACTGCGCCCGGCCACAAGTGAATTTTTCAAGGCAAAAAAAAGGGGACAGGAAGTGTGCAGATGCAAAGTCGTCAGGAATTCTCACCGGATTACAGACATAACATTGATTAGCGATTGGCTATACATTGTTAAGCTATAGGGTGTGGGTTACAGGGTTCAGTGTGGCATTATTAGGTTAACTTCTAGCTACTTGTGGCAATAGCAAGCAGGTTTTTGTTTGTTTTTTGAGACAGAGTTTCACTCTTACTGCCTAGGCTGGAGTGCAATGGCACGATCCCACCTGACTGCAACCTCCGCCTCCCAGGTTGAAGTGATTCTCCTGACTCAGCCTCCCAAGTAGCTGGGATTACAGGCATGCACCACCACACCTGGTTAATTTTGTATTTTTTTTTAAAGTAGAGATGAGGTTTCTCCATGTTGATAAGCTGGTCTCGAACCCCAAACCTCGGGTGATCCACCTGCCTTGGACTCACAAAGTGCTGGGCTTATAGGTGTGAGCCACTGCGGCGGGCCAATAGCAAGCAGTTCTCAGAGATGAATACATAGCTCAATTGGGAAGTAGAATGAGATTGCTGTCTCTTTCTTTTTTTAATTTTTGGGGGTGCATAGTATTCTGTCTCTTTTTTTTTCTTTTCTGAAATGGAGTCTTGCTCTGTCGCCCAGGCTGGAGTGCAGTGGCATGATCTCAGCTCACTGCAACCTCTGCCTCCCGGGTTCAAGTGATTCTCCTGCCTCAGACTCCTGAGTAGCTGGGATTACAGGTGTACGCCACCACACCCAGCGAATTTTTGTATTTTTAGTAGAGACACAGTTTCACCATGTTGGCCAGGCTGGTCTCAAACTCCTGATCTCAAGTGATCCACCTGCCTCGGCCTCCTGATCCACTGCGCCAGGCCTGCTGTCTCATTTTAATGTCTCCCTGGACCTGATAATTTAAAAGGACTTGCATTCTTCAGATAAAAGTTATTTTCTTTTCTCACCTACAATGAAAATTAGCATTTCCTTCAGTTACAAATGTAGCCAACCAACTGCAGTAGTATTGCTAGTAACTATGACTATGTCATTAACAGAATTCACAGCTATTTTCACACTACATTACAATTGTTACAGATATCTTTAAATATCCTTCATACTCATTATTCCTTCAAAATTAGGATTTATTAGAACTGCTAGGTCTGGTTGAATGTGTGAAGAAAGAAGCACATATGTTGCTCTATCTCAAGTATGCTTTTTAAAATATCTTGATAATTAAATTTCGGTCATACATATTGGGTTTTTTTGTAGTTGAAGTCAAAATAAAAATGTCACAACAGCCCAGGCTTGGTAGTTTATGCCTGCAATTGGAATACTTTGGGAGGTGGCCAGAGGATTGTTTGAGCCCAGGAGTTTAAGACCAGCCTGGGCAACACAGGGAGATCATGTCTCTAAAAAATAATAATAGTAGTAACAATAATAATTAAGTAGAGACAAATCTCTAAATTTTAAATTTAATTTGAGAAAAAAGAATTGCAATTTGGGGCATACATGCACACTGGGTACTCCTCAGTGTGTCCAAAGAGCAAAGAGAAGGTTGGAGATTTTATAAAAAGGAGAAATGTTACATATTGCCCTCTGAGAAAGTTCCTTGGCACTAGGAAGGTTGTGGGGAGTTGGCAAGTTCTGATTGGTCAGCTATGGTGGTGGGCAAAATTACTTGTAGAGTTTCAGCAAGTTATTTCAGCAGTTATAGATGAAACTGGTCTCAGGTTATAGCAGGCAGTTTCAGCAGCCAGGCTTGCAGGGAATTACATTCTAGTGCAATGTAATGTGTCCTGAGTGTTTTCTCTCCCTGGCTTCTTGACTCTGTTTTAATTGGGTATGATGAGAATGACCCAATTTGCATGATTAACTTTCAAACTTTTTAATTCTATGTGTTTTTCATACTTAAAGACATGCTTCTGGGCCAGGCATGGTGGCTGACTGCCATAATCCCAGCACTTTGGGAGGCCAAGGCAGGAGGACCCTTTGGGCTCAGGAGTCTGAGACCAGCCTGGGCGATGTAGTAAGACCCACATCTCTAGGAAAAAAAAAAATAGCTGAGCATGTTGATGCACACCTGTAGTCCCAGCTACTCAGGAGGCTGAGGTGGGAGGATTGCTTGAATCTGGGAAAGGCTGCAGTGAAGCTGTGATAGTGCCACTGCCTTTGCACTCCAGTCTGGGCGATAGAGTGAGACCTTGTCTCAAAACAAAACAAAACAAAGCTTTATTCTGAAGAGGGGTCCATTGAGGGACACTTGGGTTGCTCCTACCTATTGGCTATTGTGAATAATGCTGCTATAAACATGGGTGTACAAATATCTGTTCAAGTCCCTGCTTTCAACTTCTGTGTGTATATCCCCAGAAGTGGATTGCTGGATCATATGGTGAGTTGATTTAACTCTCTTTTATTGCAGGTTTTGGCATATCTGTCTTGGCCACCAGACCTAGAATTGTCCAAGAACTCTGGAGGCTTATTCCACTCTAAGAGGATAGTCCTGCTTCCAAATTCCACCAAGTGCAAGGATCCCTGGACCATGGCTGATTCACATCCCTAAACAGATCACAGGGGCTCTTCCAACTCAGGTCCTCCTCATGAGTGCTGCTTCCAGCCAGATAAGCAGGCTGGGTTCTCTGAGTTCCTTTCTCCTGTTCTGTCACTATATATATTCTCAAAACATAGAAATTCATTCTCAATGGAGGGAGGAGAGGGAGGCATGGAGCTCCAGCTCCGGCCATGAGCTAAGCAGAAGCAACGCATATGTTTATAAGTACAATATGTTGTAAGTAAAATTTTGATGCCACAAAAGAAATAGCACTCAAAGATAAGTTCTCTCGACAAGGCAGTTTACTTCTAAAGAAGGGTGTGGGGTGCACAGATGGAGCAATGATGGCCATCGCACGCTTGGACAAGTGGGTAACAGGTACTTATGCCTGATGGGGGTCATCCCTACTGCTGTGTCGTCCCCTATTGGCTAGGGTTAGACTGCACAAGCTAGACTAATCTTGACTGGCTATTTTAAAAAGAGCAGGTGTCCGAACTGGAGTGGCAGGGTAGGTGTTTTGGCGGGAAGGACAGTTACTGATGTGTTAGAGCAGGTAACCAGGGGTGATCAGGTGACCAGGATGAGTCAGGATGGAGCCAGGGTGGGGAAGGGGAGCAGATGTGAATTACTGATTAGAACCGGTGGAGAAGGTTGTTTACTGAAATTACAAGGAAGTTAAACTTTAAAATAGAGAATTAAAGAATAAGAGAGCTGAACATATTGACATACTGATTCTTTGAAGAGAAACTTGGCGTTCACTATAACATGTTTCCAGTATTCCTTATAGTGAGAGACTTTGAGGCCCTTCACATCTTTTACTGCAGGCTCAGCTAGTACCAGCTCAATCAACCAAGAATGTTATAGCAATATGACCTCAATGCTTCTGAGAGGCTCACTGGCTGGGATTAAAGTTTTCTACTTCCTTCCCAGGGACCGGATCAATGTGTAAGAGGCAAGGTCTTCTTTAAGACACCAGAGGCCTGTATCACCCTTCTCCCAGAACACTGGTATCAATTTATGTTATATTTACATAACCAAAGTAGCCATTCCAGTAACTCCTTCCTAATAAAGTTCTGCTCCCTGGAACCCTGTTGTCTCCACTCAAATGTGTAGGCTATTATCTAAGTCCTCCCAGCAGCCCTTCCTCCCTTCCTACCCTTTTGTAGGAAATAGAACCTGCCCATTGGTTAGAAGATAAGCACATGACAGGCTGGGCACTGTGGCTCATGCCTGTAATCCCAGCACTTTGGGATGCCAAAGTGGGTGGATCACTTTAGGTCAGGAGTTCGAGACCATCCTGGTCAACATGGTGAAACCCTGTTTCTACTAAAAATACAAAAATTAAATGGGTATGTTGGCACACGCCTATAATCCCAGCTACTCAGAAGGAGAGAATTGCTTGAACCCGGGAAGGAGAGGTTGCAGTGAGCTGAGATCAAGCTATTGCACCCCAGCCAGGGCGACAGAGCAAGACTCTAACTCAAAAACAACAACAACAAACAAGCAGAAGATAAGCACATGACAGAAGCTGGGCCAATCAGTATCCTTCCCTGGGATGTTTTTCTCCTAGGGCTGGTAGGTAGGAAAGAATGAAGCAGACACATGAAGAACAGGGGCAGAGAGAGAGAACATACTTTTTGCTTAAGCGAGACCCAACTTTCCATGTGTACAACCAAAGGCCCTGCCTGATACTGGCTATTTCTGAGAGTTCCTCCTGATCAGGCATATTTACCTATAAAGAGTTGGGATTTATGCCATGTTACGACTAGAATACTAGAGTTCATGTCTAAATTACCATACTCCTGCTTTTTTTTTTTTTTTTTTTTTTTTTTTTGGG
>NW_022437046.1:2538970-2577327 GCF_009761245.1 Sapajus apella
ACCCAGGCTGGAGTGCAATGGCGCGATCTCGGCTCACCGCAACCTCCGCCTCCGGGGTTCAGGCAATTCTCCTGCCTCAGCCTCCTGAGTAGCTGGGATTACAGGCACGTGCCACCATGCCCAGCTAATTTTTTGTATTTTTAGTAGAGACGGGGTTTCACTGTGTTGACCAGGATGGTCTCGATCTCTTGACCTCGTGATCCACCGGCCTCAGCCTCCCAAAGTGCTGGGATTACAGGCTTGAGCCACCGCGCCCGGCCATACTCCTGCTTTTAAAGCATAAAACTAAAAACATAATCTCAAAAATGCTTGCTGTTGTCACCAGTCATTGAACGTGGAATAGGCTGCTTGGCTGGCACGTGGAGTTTTTTGTACTGTGTAAAAAGGCTATTCATCGGGCACAGTGGCTCATGCCTGCAATCCCAACACTTTGGAAGTCCAAGTCAGGAGGACTGCTTGAGCCTAGGAGTTTGAGACCAACCTGGGCGAAATAGTAAGACTTCATCTCTTCAAAAATAAAAATGTTTAAATAAAAAATTAGCCAGGCATGGTGGCACATGCCTATGTTCCCAGCTACTTGGGAGGCTGAGGCAGGATGATCACTTAAGTCTGGGAGGTGAAGGCTGCAGTGAGCCATGATTGCACCACTGCACTCCAACCTGGGTGGCAGAGTAAGACCTTATCTCTGAAAAAAATGTAAAATAAAATAAAATAAAATAAAAGGGCCATGGCTTAATAGATTGCAAGTCACTGCCTTGCACAGTCCAATCTTGGGAATAATCTGTCTGAGGGCACCAGGGCCATGAGTCCCTCCAACCCATGCAACCTGTTTAACCAGTGTATTAGCAAATGTCAATGGCAGAACCAGATAGAGGGATGAGCTGGGAAATCCAACAAAGTTGACATATCTGGGACATAGGCGGAAGCTGGTGCAGCCAGGATGCCCAGCAGTGAGATCAGCAACAGTGGGAGAGGTAGGGCCTTTGGATCCCTTCAAAAGGGCCTCCCCAGGGAGACACAGCTGTGGATGGTGAGTCTGAGTGAGTAGGGGTCCTACCACCACCCCTCCTAAACTCTCAGCTGCTGCTCCTCCCTTTATAACTGCAATCCCAGTACTAACTCTGTGCCTGGTATATAGAAGCATTTGGTTCAACTAATAAGTAAACAGTCCTCACTTAATTCCTAGATGGGCCCCATTACTGAGAAGTAGTACACAAGCCATGCAAGAAGAATGTTTCCTTCTTGGGAAATTCACAGGCACCCAGGTCCACTTCCTGTGGGGGGGGGCAGGTTTGAGAGCCGAAAGAGTGTTTTGAGGGTTAAGCAGTCACAGGCTGTTGCAGGCAGAGTTTGGGGTTTCATCGATAGCACTGTTCCTTCAAAAATGTCATAGACCTTTAGTCCATTTTGTTCTGGTCAGTCCCAGCGTGAATAACCATAGCCAAAAATCTCATCTACATGTGGTTTTCAAGCCTGAAACAAGTCTGATCTTTTACTTACCAGCCATTCCCCAAAATTAATGATGGTTTTCTTCAAGCCATCTGAAACAACAGACTTGAGTGGGAAAGCACCATCTTTAATTCCTTCTTTGCCAACAGGCTCACAGCTTTTCTAAAGAGGGCACCAGTCTTAATTCCTGCTAAGGCTGCCACTTTGCAGTTACCACTTATAACTGCTTCGGCGCGGAAGCAATGGCTTTTTCAAGTCTGCAGAACTCAAAATCACAGGATTCTCAATCAACTCAGATTATAGGTTATAGCAGAGTTCCTCCCTTAGCAAAGCTATGCAGAGAAGCTAACTCTAGCTTGATTTTCTCTCTCATAGGACTTGCTAAAAGTAGCAAGAAGAAGCCAGAAAACAGGAACGTTTTGAATTTCCTTATCATTTATTTTTTACTCTTTTGAAACAGTTTCGCTCTTGTAGCCCAGGCTGGAGTGCAATAACGAGATTTTGACTCACTGCAACCTTTGCCTCCCCGGTTCAAGCAATTCCTCACCCTCTGGAATAGCTGGGATTACAGACTCGTGCCACTACACCTGGCTAATTTTTGTATTTTTAGTAAAAACAGTGTTTTACCATGTTGGTCAGGCTGGTCTCAAACTCCTGACCTCAGGTGGTCCACCTGCCTTGGCCTCCCAAAGTGCTGGGATTACAGGCATGAGCCACCGCACCCAGCCCTGAATTTCCTTATCATTTCTACATGGCTGCATTGCATTGCTACAACCTCAGTCAGTCCATGAGCTGCCTTCCAAGGTGAGTTAGCTATTGTCTGAAGATTGTCCCCAGAAAGCCATGTGACCAGTATAAACAGCCTTGTGTAGTATCCTCCCTTTAACATCTGGGCTGGGCCTGTGACTCACTGTAACCAATAGAATGTGGCAGAGATACTTGTCAGTTCTAGTCCTAACCCTTAAGAAGGTCTTCCACTTCTGCATTCTTGGGATCCAGCCGCCATGTTAAGATGCCCAAGCTAGGCCACATGGAAGGCATGGAAGGAGAGGTCACAGCTTTTGGCCATCCTGGTGCTATACATGTGAATGAAGCCAACTTGGATATTCATCCCAGCTTCAACTTGACCACAGCCTCATGAAATACACCTGTGAGATCCAGGAGAAACACCCAGTGATCACAGTCAACCCACAGAATGGTGAGAGGTAATAAAACACTTGTTTTAACCCATTAAGTTTGGAGGAAGTTTGCCACACAATGATAGCTAACTAAAACACAAGGATGTGATCAAATGTTTGACTACTGCACAGCAAGGATCACAAGCTTCTCAGTCAGCAGTGTCTGAGTCCTTGCCACCTGCCACCCCGCTGCATTCACTTATTAAGCATTTAGGTTCTGTCACTTGCAGTACTCTCTTTCCAGGTACCAAATTAATATCAATTAGAATCAGGTTTGCCTGTGATTGACAGAAAAAATAAATAGTGACTTAAACTAAATAAACATTTATTTCTCTCTCATAAATGCAGTCCAGCAATAAGTCCTGGGTCCCTTCCACAGTTTCAGGGACCCAGGCTCCTTCTGTCTTGTTATTCTTCCACCTCAACATATGGCTTTTCTCTCCTACTTCAAGATGGCTGCTCCAGCTCCAGCCAGAATGGCTGCTTTCCAACAAACAAAAGGCGAAAGGGACAAAGAAAGATGTCTCTCCCCCTCTAAGGACATTTTCTGAAGTTGCACAGGACACTTCTGCCTGTATTTCATTTGCCAGAACTCACTCACATAGCCACACTAAGTTTGAAGATGGGCTAGGAGATGTGGTTTTTATTCCAAGTGGCTGGGTACCCAGATGTAGATGTAGGTTTCTAAGGAAGAATGAATACTGAGGGTAGACAAGCAGTCTCCACTGCCAATTGCTCTGATTAGTGGTTTTCTGGTCAATCTTGATTTCTGGAGAACACGTCTCCCCTCTGTTCTTATTTTTCATACTTTTGACAATTCTTTAAAAAAGAAGAAATTTATTAATATTCTAGCTGAAACTACATGAAATTTATGTAGTAATTTTGAAGAACTGACACTTTTATGAATTTATATCTTTTAATACAAAAACATAATGTATCTTTTCATTCATTCAAATATTGTTTTATATCTTTTAATATGATTTTGTGGTTTTCTTTTTATGGGTCCAATACTTTTTTTTCCTTTTTTCTTTATTTACTGCTTTTGTGGGCATGGATCAATACTCTTCAAAAGAAAATGTATTCTGAAGTATTTCTTAGTTTTGGTTGCTACCATAAATATAACCCCCATCCCGATTTTGTTTCCAGGTATTCATTTTAAGAGTAAAAAAAAAAAGATTGGCACTTTTGCTTCCAAGTATGATACAGCAGCCTTTGGCATTGAGTACTCCTGCTGAGAATGACAAGAAAAGCCAGATAAAATAGCCTCTCACAACAACCCCACTCCTTGTCTCAAATCAAATATGTAAAGGCAATGAAAAGCTGCTCAACCAACCATAGGGGGCCAAGGTTCCAGAGGAGGGAATGAAAGAAAGGGGAGAGAGCTGACAGTCTGCAGCTGCTTTTCATACCTCATTACAAAGTTTTTACTTTAAAAAAAAAAAAAAAAAGGTTTTTTGCTTTTTTATTTTTATTTTTATTTTTTTGAGATGGGGTTTCACTCTTGTCACCCAGGCTGGAGTGCAATGTTGCTCACTGCAACCTCCATCTCCCAGGTTCAAGCAATTCTCTTGCCTCAGCCTCCTGAGTAGCTGCGATTTCAGGTGCCTGCCACCATGCCCAGCTAATTTTTGTATTTTTAGTAGAGACAGGGTTTCACCATGTTGGCCAGGCTAGTCTCAAACTCCTGACCTCAGGTGAACCACCTGCCTTGGCCTCCCAAAGTGCTGGCATTACAAGTGTGAACCACTGTGCCCAGCCAGTGTTTTGCTTTTTATATTTACCTTATATGCAGTCACCTTGCTCAGTTTTCTTATTAATTCTAGCAGTTTTCACTAGAATCTTTTATCTTTTTTTTCTTTTTTTCACTAGAATCTCTTATGTTTACTAGACATATTATTTCTAGCAGTAAAGAGTTTTATTTCTTTTTTTATAAAGTTTTTTTGTTTCTTTGTTTTGTTTTTTTGAGATGGAGTTTTGCTCTTGTTACCCAGGCTGGAGTACAGTGGCGCAATCTCGGCTCACTGCACCCTCCGCCTCCTGGGTTCAAGCAATTCTCCTGCCTCAGCCTTCCGAGTAGCTGGGACTACAGGCTGTGCCACCATGCCCAGCTAATTTATTTTTTAGTAGAGACGGGGTTTTACCATGTTGACCAGGATGGTCTCAATCTCTTGACCTTGTGATCCACCCACCTTGGCCTCCCAAATTACAAAATTTTTAAAGCAGCTATTTTATTTTCTTATCTTAATGCTCTGGCTCAACCTGGGTAGAATAACCAAACATTTGATTAACAGGAGTATGCTAATGCCTTGGATAATGGAATAAAGAAGTTCACTAAAAGGTAGTGAAGCCCTTACCTGCTGGGCTCTTTGTCATCCCCCTAATCCTCCCAGCACTCATATGAGGAGGGCAATGCTCTCTCCACTTATAGAGGAGGAAAGAACACTTAGAAAGGTTCAGCAATTTGTTCAATGTCTCATAATGGGGGTGGCAAGAGTGGCTGTGGGGTTTGGGGCAAGAGGGAGAGAGGAACCCAGGCCAGAGCTGCCACCTCCTCATCTTCTCTCCACCATCCTACACTGAGTTCTGAAAGGAGTTTTAAGTTTTCCTACAAGAATTATCTGTCAAGTCAACAAAGTATTATATATGAATCTTCATAGATGACAAATGATGGCTTCATTCACTCTCTCATTCATTTGTTCTCTTTTTTTTTTTTTTTTTGAGATGGAGTCTCACTCTGTTGTCCTGGCTGTAGTGCAGTGGCAGGATCTTGGCTCACCGCAAACTCAGCCTCCTGGTTCAAGCTATTCTCCTGCCTCAGCCTCCTGAGTAGCTGGGATTATAGGCACATGCCACCATGCCCGGCTAATTTTTGTATTTTTAGTAGAGACAAGGTTTCATCATGTTGGCCAGGCTGATCTCAAACTCCTGACCTCAAGTGATTCACCCATTTTGGCCTCCCAAAGTGCTAGGATTATAGGCATGAGCCACCATGCCTGGCCCACTGCAACAGAGTTTTATGGAGAAGTATCTGACAATATAAGACTAAGATTTACTCTCCTGGGGAATTAATGGGAGAGAGTTAATGTGTGTTGTGATACTACATGTGTTAACAGTAATCTTGGTTTGGGGCAGGATTTTTCTACTTATTTATTTATTTAGAGACAAGATCTCTGTTGCCCAGGTTGGAGTACAGTGGTGCTCTCATAGCTCACTGCTCCCTAGAACTCCTGGGCTCAAGCAATCCTCCTGCCTTAGCCTTCCCAGTAGCTAGGACTATAGATGCATGCCACGATGCCTGGCCTAAAGATAAAAAATATGACAGCTTCCCCTGGAGAAGAGAACATGGGTAATAACTTAGAATCTGCAGGTGAAGACAGTATTTATGACCAGACAAGAGGATCCAGGAGGAAATTGAAGTTGAAAAGTCAAGTGTACATTTAAACATCCCAGATGGAGAGAAAAATCAATTCTACATCAAACTGCTAAAGAAGAACACAGAAAAGCCAAGACAGATCAGGTAAAAAATCTTCAGGCTGAGTGAACCTCGATTGAAAATACAGATCAAAATCTTCTGCTGAGAGGAAATTGAAGTGACTGAACTTTGCCAAGACAAAGCAGTGCAGTCTCTTGAGAAATGATCTGTTTGGGAAGGTCATTACTTGGAGCAAGAGGAGGAAAGTTCTGAAGCAAATGCCAAGATGAGCATGTTATAAAGAGCTGAAGACCTTCAGAAAGCAAGTCAAAGACGCTGTAGCAAAGTGCAACAGGATCATTTGTTCATCTCAAAACCAAGTTATTTCCCTTGAACTAAAAGCTCATGATCGGTGGTTGAGAGTATAGGAGGCTGAAAGGAAGCTCCTTGTCTCAAAACTAGAGATGGCAAAGATGAGACAAAGAATAAAGAGGCTGGGCGTGGTGGCTCACACCTGTAATCCCAGCACTTTGGGAGGTAGAGGGCAGATCACCTAAGGTCAGAAGTTTAAGACCAGGCTGGCCAAAATGGCGAAACTCTGTCTCTACTGAAAAAACAAACCAAACCAAAGCAAAAATTAGGTGGGCATGGTGGGTGCACATCTGCAGTCCCAGCTATTTGGGAGGCTGAGGCATGAGAATCACTTGAACCCAGGAGGTGGAGGTTGCAGTGAGCTGAGATTGCGCCACCACACTCCAGCCTGGCAACAAAGCCAGACTCTATCTCAAAAACAAAAACAAAAACAAAAAAAGAAAACCCAAAACCAAAGAATAAAGAAAGGTGACTAACCTTGAGCTTCTAGAAGACCTTATTCATCTGATGATGCAGATGGAGTATTTTTCAGGGAGCATTTTCACTGCCTCCATCTCTAGACATGGGGTACAGTTTCCTCTAGACAGGAGACTCTCAACACCCTCCCCTCAGATCTCCTTGTCTGCCAGGCCTTTCTCCTTCATTCCCAAACCTGGTGTTTCCAATTGATTCAAATGGGGAGTTAATGGAAGGAAGATACTTTCTTTCCTGCATTAGTCAGGGCTCTCCGGAGCAACAGAAATAGTAGGAGATATACACATATACAAAGAGATTTATTTTAGGGGATTGCCTTATATGATGGGGTAGGGGGCTGGCAAGTCTGAAATCTGCAGAGCAAGCTGGAAACTCTCAGGCTAGGGCTGAGGCTACAGTCCAATTCACAGGCAGAATTTCTTCTTTCTCAGGGAAACCTGTTTTTCTTGTTAGGCCCTTCAACTGATTGGTGAGGCCCACTCACATTATCAAAGATAATTTCCTGGCCAGACATGGCGGCTCATGCCTGTAATCCCAGCACTTTGGGAGGTCGAGGTGGGTGGATCACAAGGTTAGGAGTTTGAGACCAGCCTGGCCAACATGGGGAAACCCTGTCTCTACTAAAAACATAAAAATTAGCTGGGTGTGGTGGCGGGCACCTATAATCCCAGCTACTCGGGAGGCTGAGGCAGGAGAATCGCTTGAACCTGGGAGGCAGAGGTTGCAGGGAGCTGAGATCACGCCATTGCTCTCCAGGCTGGGCAACAGAGCAAGACACCATCTCAAAAAAAAAAAAAAAGATATTTTCCTTTGCTTAACTTCAATTGACTGTATAGGTCAACCAAATATACACAATATTTTTATAGCAACACCTAGATTAGTGTGTTAGATTGAGTAACTGGGGACTATAGCCTAAGCAGATTGACGCTAACCATTACACTTCTGGGCTGGAGTGCAGTGGTGCACTCGACTCCCAAGCTCAAGCGACTGCTAAAGACTATAGGGTTTCTTCTCCTTCTCCTACTCCTTCTCCTCCTCCTTCTTCTTCTTCATATTTTTGAGACTAAGTTGCACTCTTGTTGCCCACGCTGGAGTGCAGTGGTACGACCTTGGCTCACTGCAACCACCATCTCTCAGGTTCAAGCAATTCTTTTGCCTCAGCCTCCTGAGTAACTGGGATTACAGGCGAGTGCCACCATACCTGGCTAATTTTTCCATTTTTAGTAGAGACGGGCTCACCATCTTGGCCAGGCTGGTCTCAAACTCCTGACCTCTGATGATCCACCCAGCTTGGCCTCCCAAAGTGCTGGATTACAAGTGTGGGCACCGTGCCCAGCCTAGGGTTTCTTTTTGGGGTGATAAAAATGTTCTGAAATTAGATAGTGGCGATGGTTGCGCAACTTTGTGAATACATTAAAACACTGAATTTTATACTTTAAAAGGGTGAAGTTTATGGTGGGTGAATTATATCTCACTAAAATTGTCATTTTAAAATGTTTCCATAAGCACTTTGACTTTTGCTCAAATTGCATCTTGATATAAACGTCGTTTTTTAAAATAAAGGTAATATAAATTATCTCATTATACTCTCTAGAAAATCTAACATCAATATTAGATAGATCAATGAGACAGAAAGTTAACATCGATATTTAGGATTTGAACTCAGATCCGGAACAAGTAGACTTAATTAACATTCATAGAACTCTCCACTTTAAATACACAAAATATACACTTTTATCAGTACTACATCACACGTATTTACAGGTTTAAATGAAATATTGGTTGGCTGCTTGTTAATTATTTTCTTCCCTCATTTTTTTTTTTTATGTCTCTATTATTAAACACAATTACAGGCATACCCAGTTTTAGACTGCATTCTAGCCCGGGCAATAAAGCAACACCCCTGTTCTCTCTCCCACTTCCTCTTCCTCTTTCTTCTTTTCCTTTATTCTTTTTCTTTTTTTTTAATTCTTTTTTCTTTCTCTCGTTCTTCCTCAAAAAAAAAAAAAAAAAAAAAAAAAAAGACAGATATGGTCCCTGCCCTCATGGAGTGTTCAATCTCCTAGGGAAGACCTTAGACAAGCTCTTACATATAGCACAGTGCATGCGATTGTTGGGGAATAAATGATGCTGTCAAAATGCCATTTGGGAACAGCCCTCAAGTAATGACCAAGGGAATTGGTGCATAAATACCCCAGCTCCCTCACCTCTCAGATGGGATAACTGAAGTTTGTGTTCTACATTGACTCAGAGTTTTCTTGCAGAATTAATCCCTAGTTGATGACTTGATAATGGGTCTTTTATTGAATGCCTTCTCTTTCCTGTCTGACTTCCTCATTTCTCTACCAGTGTCAGTTCCCAAGATATACATTTAGGAGATAGTCCTAGGAAACAGCGGAGGATATAGAACAAGGTTTCTTAACCTCAGCACTCTTGGCAGTTAAAGATGACAATTTTTTTGTTTTTGGGGATGCCCTGTGTATTGTAGGATATTTAGTGGCTTGCTTCTACCCACCAGATGCCAGTAACACCCCTCCATTTGTGACAACCAAAAATGACATTGCCAAATGACATCTGAGGGATGAAATTGCCTCCAGGTGAGAACCACTGGACAGAGAATTACATATTTATTACCATCTCCAAGATGAAACCTTACCAACATTAAGGCGGAATCATAAATTCTGTGAGAAGAAAAAAAATCAAAGATCTTTGGAAGATTCTTATTTCAAGGACAGCGAATACATGGTACAAATCTGCATATCACCGGGTTTGTGCCCACAGCAAACATCACCAATCAATTCCTGCTCTCTTTCCTAAAAAAAAAAAAAAAGAAAAAAAAAAAAAAAAAAGAAAATCTAACAGTAAATTTGAATTTGATGAGCTAGTCCATTATTTCCTAAACAATGTATTATCTGTGGGCTCTTCACTCACCAGGGACACTTGAAATGACAAAATCTTTTCCTCTCTGCCGATGGTTCTGTGCAACATAGCCACAAAGAAATATAAAAGTTACTTGTTGGCTTATTAGTCTCAGTAAGTTTTAGTTGATTAAAACAAACAGACGAAGTCTTTCACAGCCAGGGCTGCTGCGGCTGGAATTCCTGACATACTGTCATACATCTCTGGTCAATCCACACTCTCCTCCCATCTACACAGTTCTGGAGATTCAAAACAATCCAACAATGACCATCATGGCTTCAGAGGTCTATGAACTCCCAGGAATTATGTGCAGATTTTTTTCCTGAGTAGAGTCTACAGTTCCTTTTTGATTCTCAAAGAGGGTCACTGACCAACATTTAGAGACATGGGCCAAGTCCCGCTACGTCAGCGGTGTCTGTGGTTTTAGTTTGCCCACGTTCTTTCCCCTTTTTCTTGCCACAGTGCCCGCTCTTTGGGAGGGTGGGGGAAGAGTCTTCCCTCCAAGTCTCCACTGCTGCTGGAGAACATTCATTTTTCATCTGGTTGCTAAATCCGGAGAATGAAATGTAGGAGGATTGCACCATCCCTGCCCCCAGCATGAAGCATGCCCCACTGCCCATCGGGGAGGTGAGCAGGGAGAGCTGAAGAGAGGCTGGGTTGGGGCAGCACCCAGGCGCAGATCCTCTGAGACCAGCTGCAGCCCTGCCTGCCTGCCTTCCCCTTCCCCTCCTTTCTTTCCTGCCCCTCTCTTTCCTTGCATATCTCTTTCCTTCCCTCTTTTCCCCCCTCCCCCTCCTTCCTTTCTTCCTTCCACTGTGGAGGTGGAAAATTTAGCTAGGAGAAGCTGGAGCTGGGATGTTCCAGGAACCAGACAGAGTGAGTTCAAGGCACAGAGATGAAAAACAACGCTGTTTGGGAGAGCTGGTTCTTGGGTCGGCTAAGAGGGGATGAACTCAATGGCTAATAGGATTGGCCATGGCGAATCCCTCAGCAGGGCACGCACCGCACAAAGGGCCGAAGGGCGCGGGTAGCTCGAGGTCAAGATTACAGAGTCGCAGGAGCAAGAGAGGAAGGCTTAAAGAGCCAGACTGAGCAGCCAGGACTGGGGTGATGGGCGCTGTCCAGACAGGCCGGAGAATAAAGATGTAGCCCCGCCCCCAAGCTAGGGAGGAGGACCGATCCGGTTCCTGTGCTCCCCCGCAACCCCGTTCCCCACCCCTACCCCGCTTCCACCCCGGGAACCTTGGCGATGCTGGGCTAAGACCACCTCGGAATCCGGAATGACTTGTCCAGTGAACCTGGGGTTAGAGCCATCAGTTGGAAAGGCTGGGAGGGGCCTGGAGAAACAGGGCTACCTTACTTGTGCGCTCCCTCCTAGCCTCCCCCTCAGTCTCCCACTTGGTAGCACCTTCCTGATCCCCTTATCTCTAAGGCGCTCAGGGAAATGCCCCCCTGCGGCAGCCTTCTGGGAAATGCTGCCCTGGCCGCCTGGGAACCATGAGCCCTGCAGCCCCGGTAAGGAAGAGTTCTCTGGGACAGGAGGAAGGACCCAGGGCAGGGTGGGCACCCTTGCTACATAGGGGACAGAAGTCTTTTAGGCCCTGACAGCCTCTGGTCTCTGAATGACATCCTGTGGCTGCTGGTAGGTGTGGGTTTTCGGGGCTGAGCTATTGAAGGAAATGATCACAATCTGAGGTGATAGATACAGAAAGTCTTCCTTCTCCAGGTGGGCCCCCTCCAATCTATTCTTTACTGTGCCCTAGAGGGGCCTTTCCGACCCCCTAATCACACACCTCACTTCTCGTTTTGAAACTCCCACCCCCAGCTCCAGTCACTGCGTCATAACATCCAAGCTCTCCGCCTGTCGTGCAAGGCCTCTGTGCTGTTTCTTTGCAAATCCTGCAGCTCTATCGCCTGCCACTCCCCATGCCCTCTCCACCCCTGCGCTGTATGTTGTAGACACACAGAAATGCTGGGCACTCTTCAACATGCTGACAGCGCTCATAGGGACCCTTTGGGTCGCCCTGGAAATTGCCACTCATCCTCCAAGGTGCCTTTCAGCCTCCTCTGGGAAGCTTTCCTGAACCCCTTGGGAAAAGTCAAGCTCATCTTTTCCATTGTTAAATCACACCCTGCGCTCCAATTGTGTGTTTCCATGTAATCTCCCTCACTAGACTGGAAGCTGGGGATGGAAGGGGGAAGCATCAAAAAAAACATGCAAAACTAGGAGCCTGGCTTCTCCTTGCAACTTTACTTTTTTTTCCTAGGAACTGAGTTCACTGATTCTTAAGAAAAAGTATTTCATGATAAATGAGTGAACAAATGTCTTAATAGAAAAGTAAAATTGCAGGCAATCCTGCTTCTGTCCGGCTCTAGAGGGGTAGACTACAAGTCCCAGCACGCCTCGGGTCAGCATCTCTCCACGCCACGCCCCCTCCCTGGGGGTGGGCAGCTCCGGAGGGCGGGGCCCGGGGGCAGCTGGGCTCCCAGGCACTGCCGGAGGAGAGAAATGCCCCAGGCTCTTCGGGGCGCACAAAGCGCAGGCGCAGCGGGTTGGGTGGCAGCAGCATCGAGTAGCGGCCGCTGTGGCAGCAACATCCGCAACAGGTGTAGACCAGGTGGGTGCATCAAGGGGAGGGACTGGAAAGGGAGTCTGTACTGGACTCTTGTCTGACTTGTGTTAAGACCGTGGAGAGGGGAGGGAGCGGCAAGAGGAACAGACAAGACCGGGCCTTCCAGCCCAGGTGTGTCAGCTCTTGTTACGCAGCAACAGGTGTGAGCAGGTGGGGGAGGGGTGGAGGCACCCGCTGGCAAGTGAGGAACAGAGGGCACCTACCTGGATTCCAGTGCAAGCTCCATCACATACATGGATGAGTCATTTGCCGTCCCTCAGTCTGTCCATCTGTAAAATAGGAGTAAAGTTTCCCTCCCTAACAGGGTTGGTGTGGGGACAGGGTGAGGAAGTAGTATGTGCGGTGACTTCCAAACTTGGCTGTACATTGCAATCATCTGAGAATCTTCGAAGAGTACCAGGGCTTGCCTCCTGTCCTCAAACATTCTGATTTAATTGTTATAGAGTGTGGCCTGGCTTCAGGAGTTCTCAAAGCTCCTGCTGGCATAACAATTGAAGCCAGGACTGCTGGGTGTGAGGCTAGGCTCCATTGCTTACTGATCAAGTGGTCCTGTGCAACTGATTAGACCTCTCCGGCCGTTTCCTCATCTCTGAAATAGGAATAATAAGGACTGCAGGGAGGCTTAAATGAGATAATGGATGAAAGCACCGAGGGGGGTACTCGGACAGAGTGCTCGGGCCATCACAACTGCTGTTGAGCTGCTCTGTTAAGCACTTTGTAAATCGCTCTAGTGGGGTCCAAATGGGAGGGAGACTTTCCCCCGTCCATTGCTGTGATTCTAATATTCTGCACTTCCACATTACAGAATCCCACGGTTCTAATACTTTCAGAGTCTCATGCTCCACAATAGAAGCATATTCTAATGTTTCAAGAGCTCCTGCAGCCTCTGCCTGCCTTGCAGACACACTTCTACTGAGCTAGAAACTGAGGCCAGGACAGAGGGGCAGGGAGGAGGGATGTGGCCAAGGTTAAGGAGCTGAGGCTGGAATCCAGGCTCCTGGTCCCCACCCCCACCCCGCACTAATGGCTGGCTGCCCTGCTGACCCCACAGGGACAGTGCTCCCATTCTCTTCCTGAGCAGAGAATGGGGAGGAGGCCGAGGCTGCCTGGTCCTTGTTTGTTTACTAACCCTCCTTCAAACGTTTCCTGGGTGGTTCCCCTGGGGATGGCAGGGCTGGGGGCTTCTCTCCAGGGAGTTGCTGCTGAGGTCTGTGTCTCCTGTGGCTCCTCTGACAGGTCCCGCCCGACTCCGCCCTGGAAAGTCCTTTTGAAGAAATGGCCCTGCTGAGGGGCGGCTGGCTGTGGAGACAGAGTGAGTGATCCTGGGCCCCTGGTCCTGGGGCAGGGTGAGAGAAGTGGCTTACTGGGCTTGCCACGGGGAACCCTTCTCCCAAGAAGCCAGGAAGTTTTCATCCTTTCCTCTGACCACACTCCTTCCTCTGCCTGAAGGTCTTTCCCATTCCTGATTGCGTGGTAAACTTCCGCTTGTTCTTCACCACTCATCTCAGATGGGCCCCTCCCTGAGGAGCCTTCCTTGGCTTTTCCTCCAGCCGACACCCCTGCCCCTGCGGTAGTGTCAAGCTGGATTAGAGGCTCCCTTCTCGATTCCACTGTGCCTTACAGTGATCTCCTTATAACAGAACTGTCTTTATCTGTGGGTCTCCCTACTCCCTGACCCCAGACTGCCCCCAGTCTGAGAGCTCCTCAAGGGCAGGGGCTGGGTTTGACCCTCTGTGTGTCCACAGTCCCCTAACCCCAGGCTGAACATAGAACAATGCACAGAACAAAGTGAAAACTGCCTCTGTGCTTTGGAATCCACAAAGCCCACAGAAGTTTTCTTATGTCTTTGCCCTTCCCTGTTAAGATTTCCAGTTGCAAAATGTCTGAAGCTAGGTCTCAGGCTTCCAGACCCACGTCTGACCAGAGTCATGATGTGAGCGAGAGCTATCGTGGGGACCCCTGGGACAGGCAGCCCCATGCCCCATCCCCCTGTTCATTCTTGGTTCATTCCGTTCAGCAAACACTGAGCACAGGTCTCCCCAGGTTCCAGGACCTGTGTGGGGAGCTGCAACTCCCAGTGTAGTACAGGAGGCAGAGGCTACACAAATAACCATCACATGAGTCAGAGATGAGAGATAAGAGGCCTGCGCAGTGGCTCACACCTGTAATCCCTTCACTTTGGGAGGCTGAGCTGGGAGGATCGCTTGAGCCCAGGAATTTGATACCAGCCTGGACAACATGGTGAGACCCACTGTCTCTACCAAAAATTAAAAATCAGCCAGGTGCGGTGGTGCATGCCTGATGACCCAGCTATTTGGGAGGCTGAAGCTGGAGGATCCCTTGCCGCTGTGTCATGCTTGTGCCACTGCACCCCAGCCTGGGTGACAGAGCAAGACCCTATCTCAAAAGAGAGAGAGAGAGAGAAGATGGAGGCTCAAGGAAGGGAGAGGTCTTTGCCCTTGAAAAGACCTGGGGCTTGGCCTTAGAAGCTCCCAAGCAATGGGTCCCATTACTCATTTCCCCATTCAACGCATTTATTGAGCCTCTACTATGCATCATGCCCAATGGGAGGTAGGAAGTGAGCAAGAGAGAAAGAGGTCCTGCCCTCAGAGAGTAGATACACAAGAAAAAGGTGGTTATAACACTAGGGACTGAGGCTGAGGGGACTTGGGAGCCTGTCTGGGGCTCCTATCACTAGGAGGCTCTGGGATCAGCCTGCCTAGTGCATCTGGAATATTGTACAGGCTCCATTCTCCGCCGCTGGAAGCGAAACTGGTTTGCCCTGTGGATGGACGGAACCCTGGGATACTACCGTGATGAGACAGCGCAGGACGAGGAGGACCGTGTGCTCATCCACTTCAATGTCCGTGACATAAAGATCGGCCAAGAGTGCCACGGTGAGCAGAAGCCCCTTCCTCTGTGGCACTGTGACTGTGGGCAGAGCCCTCCCCCTGTATCTGAGAATACTGCAGTTGGAAGCCTCTTTGCAGCTTTCAGAGGCATTTCCCAGATGTTGCTTCTAAGCCTCTGTCAACTCCAATTCAGTTTGGTGTGAGTTAAGAAATAGGTCCTTGGCTGTGTGTGGTGACTCATGCCTGTAATTTCAGCACTCTGGGAGGCTGAAGTGGGAGGATCACTTGAGGTCAGGGGTTCTAGATCAGCCTGGGCAACATGGCAATACCCTGTCTCTAAAAAAAAAAAAAAAAAGGTTAGATGTTGTGGTCACATATGCCTACTTGGGAGGTCAAGGCGAGAAGCGCTTGAGCCCAGGAGTTCAAGGCTGCAGTGAGCTATGATCCCAGTACTTTGAGAGGCTGAGGCATGTGGATCACTTGAGTCTGGGAGTTCAAGACCAGCCTGGGCAACATGGCAAAACCCCATCTTTACCAAAACAAAAACAAACAAAAGTTAGCCTGGTATGGTAGCGTGTGCCTGTGGTCCCAGCTACTCAAGAGGCTGAGGTGGGAGGATTGCTTGAGCCTGGGAGGCAGAGGTTGCAGTGAGTGTTCATGGTACTGTACTACAGCCTGGGGGACAGAGCTAGACCAAGAAAGAGAGAAAGAGAAAAAGAAGAGAGAAAGAGAGAAGAGAGAAAGAGGGAGAGGAAAGAGAAAGAAAGAAAGAAAAGAAAGTAAGAAAGAAAGAAAAAGAAAGAAAGAGAGAAAGAGAGAGAGAAAGAAAATCAGTCCTTTAGTGCCTTTCTCCTCTGTGCTGTGTCTCAGAGGTGAGTCAGGGACAGTTCCTGCCCTCCAGGCACTAGTTACTGAATGAAAGAAATGAAATTAGGAGGCTCAGAGTAGCGAAGTGGCCCAGAGTAACAGCAAATCTCCACATTCCTCCCCCAAGGCTCAGGCCACAGTTGTAACAGGATAACTGGGAGGTATACTGAGGGAAGTGTCAGCATAGGAAGGTTGGAAAGTTTGGAATCGTAGAGTGGAATCCCTGAGAGAGTATATGGGATCGGAGGAGGTTGGCAATGGCCAGTAAACAGCCCAAAGAAGTCAGTTCCTATTCCTGTTCCTGGTTTACTGGGAGGACCTGTGGCTTGTGCCTGTGGAAACCCATATATATGTGTCTGCTTCCAGATGTGCAGCCCCCAGAGGGCCGGAGCCGAGATGGCCTGCTCACCGTGAACTTACGGGAAGGCTCCCGCCTGCACCTATGTGCAGAGACCAAGGATGATGCCTTGTGAGTCACTCCCAGGAGAGGATGGGGTGGAATCTTGGGAAAGTGACCAGGCACCCGCTTCTCATTGGGCCTTCTGACTCTCTGACAGTAGGAAGAGGGCACTAAAGCCAGTTGGCAAGGGTGTCTCATTGGAGGTGGGTGGAGTGGATTTGGAGGGCTCATGGTGATTGGCATGGCACACAGTGGACTCCTCATGCGGTCTCAGATGAACTCGGGATTGCTGAGGGGAGGTGTGCACACATGCCTCAGGTGTCTGGTTCCTGGTCTTTAGCAGCCTCTGAGGTGAGCCCTCACCGGAGGGTGATGCAAAGCAGTAGGGCAGCCTAGTGGCACCCTTGCTCCCCTCTGAGAAGATGCCCTGCCCTTCTGGTGGACTCTGATCTGAAGGGTAGCCCCAGACCTGCCTACAAAGGCAGTCAGCTATGTCCCAGGCAGGGGTACCCCAATGTCAGATGCATATCCACACGGCCAGCCTGGGTGTGTCCTCCTCAGGCGCCATCCACTAACTCACATACCATCCCTTCCTACCCTCTGGCTGAGGGGTACATGGCCTTTGTGCTGAAGGAGAGTGAAAGAGATGGGTGTGTGGGAGTAGGGAAGCTGAGCTCCAGGCAGACAGCACAGAGCCGCCTTGTCCAACCCAGTAGGTGCCATGGCAACCAACAAAGGCCCAATTGTCCCGTGTCTGCTGGGCCTTCCTGGGGCTCAGGGGTCAGAGCTTTGGGGAACTGTTTTGTTTGTAGATTTGGGGTATGGAGGGGGGCTGTGGCTAGAGCACCCACCCAGGAGTGTCAGAATCTGACATCCTCTGAGAGACCACCCAAGCCCCACCGTCTACTGTGTAGATGAGGAAACTGGAATTTCTAGAGGAGACAAGAAGAATGAAATTAGGCTCACTTAGTGTTCCATCCATGTGACTGGGGCAGGGGAGGGGTCACCTTTGTCTTCCTAAGGGAGACAAGAGATCTCTCCTTTCATGAGAGACTGGGGCTTGAGGCTGGGTTGGAGAGGAAAATCTAAAATATGGGTGCCCAATTCCCCTACCCCCGAACTCCCTCCTCATGCTCTGGTGGGATTTGCTTTGCAGAGCATGGAAGACAGCGCTGCTGGAGGCAAACTCCACCCCGGTGAGTCCCCCATTCTCTCCCCCTCTCCCCAACACCTCTACGTGCCATGGAATCATGAGTGACTCAGACTCGGTCTCCATCTGCCAGAAGTTCTCAGTCTCATGTGTTTGTGCAGACTCTGATGCCTAAGTCCCAAGTGGGAAAGGATAGGGGACAGCCAACTGGTACTCAGAGGAGAGAGAGAAGCCTCCATGGAGACTTGCTAGAGTGAGTGGCATGTGAGCTGGGGAAAAGGAACTGTCTTTTATCGAGCAACTATTATGTGCCAGGCATGGTGCAGGTACCATTCCAGCTGCTCCTCACAACGGTCCTGTGAGGTTGGGGTTATTGTTCTCTCCCTGTAAGACTGAAACTCATTCATCAGCACAACAAAGATTTAGTGAGCTCCTACTATGGGCCAGGTGCTGTGCTAAGTGCCAGCAATTAGGGGTGAACCAAGGGGATGCAGGCTCTGCCCTCCTGTACTCAGTCTAGTGAGGAGCCAGACATGAAACAATTAATTATTCCACTTTAATAGTAATAAGGGTTCTGACAGAGATTTGCAGTGTCTGGCCCTTTCATCCAGGTGGTAGTTCAGGCAAGGCTTAAACTGAGAACTGAAGGATAAACAGAAATTGACTGGGTGAAAAGTGTGGGGCTGAGGTAAAGGGAATTCAGCATTTCCTGAATCCCCTTTGCTAAATAGCATTCCAGTCAGAGGGATCAGCACGTGCAAAGGCTCTGAGAGAAGTTAAGATGTTGGCAAGTTGAGGAACAGAAGGACAGCTGGAGTGGCTGGTGCTTAAGGAGTGAGTGGGTAAGTGGGGAAGGAGGGTTGGCAGGACCAGGCCTTGTGGGCTGTATAAAGGATGTTGGTTTCTGCTAAGAGCACTAGGACGCCATGAAAAGTTTTTGAGCAGAGGGATGGCATGATCAGATCAGGTTCAATTTATATTTTTAAAAAGATACTTATTTGCCGGGCGCAGTGACTCATGCCTGTAATCCCAGAACTTTGAGAGGCAGAGGCAGGCTAATCACCTGAGGTTGGGAGTTCAAGACCAGCCAGACCAACATGGAGAAACGCTGTCTCTATTAAAAATACAAAAAATAGCCAGGCATGGTGGTGCATGCCTGTAATCCCAGCTACTTGGGAGGCTGAGGCAGGAGAATTGCTTGATCCCAGGAGGTGGATGTTGCAGCGAGCCGAGACTGTACCATGGCACTCCAGCCTGGGCAACAAGAGCAAAATTCCATCTCAAAAGAAAAAAAAAAAAAGATAAAAAGACACTTGTAACATTTGGCATGTAAACAACAAAGAATAGTCTGTCAGTTTATGAAATTTTGTTATAGAAAAAAGAAAAAAAAAGATAGTCTGGCTGGTAGGTAGGGAAAGGATTGTAGAGGGCAACTGCAGACACCTAGAGGCCAGTTAGGAGGCTGGGACACTGTCCAGACAACAGACTGGAGATCTGGACTAAGGCCTTGCTGGCTGAGACAGGCTGATGAGTACAGGACATATTTAGGGGATGGAGTCAACAGAGCTTGTGACTGATGGAGGTGAGGTTTTCAAGAGCTGCCCAAGGCCCATCTTGGCCTCCACCCCCATCTGCCTGACTCCAGAATCTGTGCTTGCTCTTTCTCTGTGTGGCACAATGGAGGCCCCGCTCACCTACAGAGAAAGTCCACTGGGAAGCAGCAGGGGTGACCTGGATGCATTTAGAAACCCCTTCAGGCATCCACCTGCTGAGGGCCAGGTATCATGCTAAGCCCCTGGCATCAGTGACATTTCATCTTCCAACAACCCTGGCAGGGCAGGTGGGTGGAGGTTGGTATTTAGTCGCATTTTATAGATAAGGAAGCCGAGGTTCAGAGAGGGCAGGTGACTTGTCCAAAGCTTATAGTCTTAAGTCAGTGGAAAAGCCTATCATGGAACCTAGGTCAGTGAGATTCTGAGAGGAGCACATTATATGCCGAAGTAACTGCATGAGCAGAGACAGAGAAGTAATGTGTGCATGTGTGTGTGTGCACAAGTGTGTGTGTACATATGCATGTGTCTAAGGGCCCAGAGTCTGCTTGACTGGAGAGCAATTCATGGGGTGAATAAAACAGAAGAGTGACCTCTGAGGTCATCAGGGCCAGCTCACTATGGGCCTCAAAGTCCAGTTGGAGGAAATGGACTTTTCCTGAGGCCTATAGGGAGGTAAAAAGGACATTCAGCAGTGAGGGCTGTGGTCAGATTTTGGGGGACAGACTCGGGCTTCCAAGTGGTGGGTGAATTGGAGGAAGTTGGGAGTAAGGAGGCTATAGTGGTAGTCTGCCAGGTGGAGGGACCCCAGTTGGGCTACCCTGGCTCTGAGTTCCAAAGCTTCTTTATGTGGGGTGAATCAGTTCCACCAAAGAGAGGCCGAGGGAAGGAGGCGCGGGCGACCATCTGCACTCTGTGACTCTATGAAGCGGCCTCGTCTTTCTCTGCCTATCCATCTCCTGTGGCTCTCCTGACCCTTCTCTCTGCCCCGACCTCAGTTCTACCTCCCATATTCCATATACGCACAACCCTCTGGGCCTGGGCTTACTAGAGTGGGGGCGTGTTTGTGCCTGTGTCTGCCTGTCTCTGCGTGTTCACCTCTGTGTATATGGGCTTCTCTCTGTAGCCTGTGTGGGAATGACCTGCCCTTTGTCCTCTGACATGCTGCAATTCATACCCCACTCCGGGTGGAGGCTCCAGGAGCCCCTAACACCAGCTTTACTGGGAACACAGGGCCTGGGGCCACAGCCAGGGACGAGGCTGGGGGTGAAGGGGACCAGGTGGGCTAGAGGACAGATGGGAGTCACCCTGTCCTCCCTGGAGACTGGAAACCCCAGCAGCATGAAATAGGGGAGGGTGGGCTAATTCTGGAAAGAGACTACTTGTCCTTTTCTGTGTAACTTTGGCAGTCATCAGCCTTCTCTGAGCCTCCCCTGTTACCATGACAGCTGAGGAGAAAGAGGACACTCTCTGCCACAGCCCAGCTGGCGGAGGGCTCTGGTAGGGTCTACAAAGAGCTCTGAGTCTCTTCAGGTGTAGAGGGCCTCTGACACCCTCTCCTTCCCCCTTCTTGGGTTTCTGTGGCTTAAGCAGGCCCCAGGTGGAGCCACCGTCCCTCCCAGGAACCGCCGGGTTTGCTCCAAGGTCAGGTGTGTGACCCGCTCGTGGAGCCCCTGTAAGGTTGAGAGGCGGATCTGGGTAAGTGCTGGCTTGGCTCTCCCTGCCTCCATACTGGCCACCAGGATGAGCCTCCAAAACCCGGCCTAGTCACATCCTTTCCCTATGACAAACATTCCATGGCTCCCTATCACCCACGGAACACCAACCAACTGCTCTGCTATACCCTCTGCTCCCAGCCACACCAGACCTTTTCCCTCTGCCAGCCTTTGCACATGCTGTTCCCTCTGCCAATGAGACCTCAGTTTCCTCATTCACCTGACAAACTGATGCCCATCCTGTAAGGCCCCACCTCCTCAGTGGGGACTTCCTAGACCACCAGCATCATCACTCCCTCCCACAGCCTAGTGGCACTAAGGCTTAGTACTTTCTTCATTCTGCCTGGTTTCAGAGCTGGTTTATTCCTTCTGTGTAGTCTTCCATGAGGCCTAGAACTTCCTCCAAGGCAAGGACCACGCCTGATTGCGCTGCCTCTATGGAGCTTGGCACAAGGCTAGGTATATGGCAAATACTTAATTAGTGCTCAGTGATGGGGAGTCTATGCTGACCCTTCTTACACAGTGGGGCTCAGGGAATGTTCACTGAGTGAGCAAAGGAAGGAAGCAAGGAGTAAAAACTTATTTTATAGCAATATTACTACATAGCCTAATTTAGTCTAGGTCTGTCTCCACTCACCCTGAATGTTTCTTGAAGGCAGGATTTCGGCCTGAATCTTTTCTCTGTCCCTGTGCTCAGCACAGGGCCTGACATGGGGTAGGTTGCAGGAAGGGGCTTAGGTGAGAGTACCTGTGATCTTACAGTCAACTGGGAGCTCTTCTTACACAGTGGGGCTCAGTGTGGCTGTGTATCAGGATTGCTTAGGAAATTACAAGCCATAACAAGTATTCATGTCCTACCTTTGGATGTCCTAACTTCAGAGATCTAGCATGGGACCTAGACCTAGGAAACCTGTAGTTTGAACCAGTCTCCTGGCTGGGCGCAGTGGCTGATGGCTGTAATCCCAGCACTTTGGAAGGCTGAGGTGGGTGGGTCACTTGAGGTCAAGAGTTCAAGACCAGCCTGGCCAACATGGTGAAACTCCATCTCTACTAAAAGTACTAAAATTAGCAAGACATGGTGGCAGGCGCCTATAATCCCAGCTACTCAGGAGGCTGAACTTGGGAGGCAGAGGTTGCAGTGAGCCAAGATCATGCCACTGCACTCCAGTCTAGGCAACAGAGTAAGGCTCCATCTCAAAAAAAAAAAAAAAAAAATCTCCTAACTCCAAAATAAATAAATTGTCTCCTGATGATTCTGATGTGCAGAGTCACTAAGCCTAGAAGTGGCTTGGGTCACCAGGTTGTATAGATGTGACATTGTTAGATCCTCAGTGTCTTGGAGAGGTTACCTAACTTGATCAGGGTCACTCAACTCATCAGTGGCAGGTCTGGGACTTCCAGCCCATCATTCTGAGGCATTCTTCATGCCTAAAAAAATAGGATTTAACAGACTGCAAACCTAATAACACAACAACTCAGCTAAGGGGAGTCATTTGTATGCGACTCCCTGATTGGTCAACACTGGTCCTATCCACAAAATAGCTGAGCCTCTGGAGAGGGAGAGGTAGGCTCAAACCCTCAGGTTCTGCAATGGGTCCCTGGGCTATCCCCACTTGTTGCCAGGTGACTTACAGGAGTTTACTTCTGGGCCTCCCATACCTGAAGAGTAAAAACAGGTGCCCTAGAGGGACATGGGATGCTCCACCCTCTCCAAGGCCTCCCAAGGCCACTGACTCACTGTGCAGCAGCAGGGCAAGGTGGAGACCATGAACCTCAGCTTCCCCACCAATAAAATTGGATCTGAGAACTTAGATCCCTCCAGCCCCTTTTGGACTTGAAGCCTGGATCCTGGCACTGCCTACCAGAAATCCCTATTGGATCACTGATGGGGAGGGAGCACATAGAGTTCACTGATGTGTAACATTGCTTGTCTGAGCCTCTTGCATTGTCTTGGGACTGTTTGTTTTCCCTGACTTGAAACTGAACTCAGAGTTGGGCAACCTTAGTTCCAGTCTGGCCTTGTATTTGATTCATTGGCATAAATTCAATAAACATTCATTAGGTACCTGCCATGTTCCAGTCAGATCTGATTAGACCCAGTCTCTGCCCTCACAGGTGTCTCCTGGTCTGATGGGAGAGACGTACATTCACAGGTACACAATGGGAAGACAGCATGATCGGTGCTGTGATGCAGGGATATCCAAGGGCTGTGGGTGTCCAGACAGGAGAACCTGAGGTTCAGGGAGTGACGCTTGAGTTAAGTCTGAAAGACAGGTTGGGTACTTGAATGAGAAAGGTGAGAAGCACATCCCTATCAAGGAAAATGGCATGATACTTGAAATCACAAGGTGTGCTTAGAGACCTTCCCCTTAAAACCAAACTTCTTGAAAGAGATGTCATGACACGCAGATTGCATCCTTCACCTCTCAGCCTTTCTTCAACCCTTCATAGCTTGGTTTTTTCCTACTCAGCAACTCCTCTGAAAAGCTTTTTTCAAGGTCACTCACAGCTTCCAAGTTGCTAAAACCAGTGGCCTATTCTCTTGGCATTGGGCAAAAGAATGGAAAGAAGAACATATTTAGAAGGTAAAATCACAAGACCTGCTAGCTGGTGTGTCGAAAGTGAATGTACAAAGACAAGAGCAACAACCTGCTTTCTTTCCTTCTTTCTTTTTCTTTTTTTTTTTGAGACAGGGTCTCCCTCTGTTGCCCAGGTTGGAATACGTAGTACAAACGCTGCTCACTGTAGCCTCTACCTCCTGGGCTCAATCGATCCTCCAGCCTCAGTTTCCCAATACCTGGGTCCATGGGCATGCACCACCACACGCAGCTAATTTTTTTTTTTTTGAGGCGGAGTTGTGCTCTTGTTGCCCAGGCTGGAGCACAATGGCACAATCTCAGCTCACTGCAACCTCTGCCTCCTGGGTTCAAGCAGTTCTCCTGCCTCAGCCTCCTGAGTAGCTGGGATTACAGGCATGCACCACCACACCTGGCTAATTTCGTGTTTTTAGTAGAGATGGGGTTTTTCCATGTTGATCAGGCTGGTCTCTAACTCCTTGACCTCAGGTGATCCACCCACTTTGGCCTCCTAAAGTGCTAGGAGTACAGGCATGAGCCACTGTGCCTGGCCTCACTCAGCTAATTTTTAAATTTTTTGTAGATACAGGTTCTTGCCATGTTTCCCTGACTGGTCTTAAACTCCTGCATTCAAACAATCCTTCTGCCTCGCTCTCCCAAAGTGCCGGAATTACAGGCATGAGCCACTGTACCTGGCCTTTCTTGATTTGAGTGCATGGTGATGGCATGTACTGAGAAAAGCATTTATGAGGCTGGGCACTTTGGGAGGCTCAGGTGGGCAGATCACCTGAGGTCAGGCTGGTCAACACGGTGAAATCCTGTTTCTACTAAAAATACAAAAAAATTAGCCAGGTGTGGTGGTGGGAACCTGTACTCCCAGCTACTTGTGAGGCTTAGGCAGGAGAATTGCTTGAACCTGGGAGGCGGAGGTTGCAGTGGGCTGATACTGTGCCACTGCACAACAGCCTGGGCAACAAGAATGAAACTCTGTCTCAAAAAAAAAAAAAAAAAAAAGGATTTATAAGGAGAGCAGCAGGGTTACCATATGGAGAAATGTTGCAATCACCTTGAGATGAGTGGAGTTTGAGACACCTGGACTTCTAAGGGGAGCTGGACTGTTCAGTTGTGAATCCTGGTTAGAGAGAGACATAGGATGGAAGGGGGCTAAGAGGAAAGATCCAGAAGAGTAGGGGATCATGAGCCCTCTCCAGGTCTGCTTCCTCATGGGTAAAATGAGGGGTTTGGAACTTCCATTTAATTCAGCACATAGTTCTTGGTTCCTTATATGCACTAGGCCCTGCTCGTGACATGAACGAATCAGAGTCCTCACCTAGAAGTAGCTTACATTTGGACCACAAGAAATGCCAAGAGAAAGGATAGCAACAAGAGGCACAGGCAAAGTCCAGAGAATTCAGGAAAAAAAATAATTCTTCCTGAGATTAGGAGCTTCTTGGAGTGGAGTGGGTGACCTCTGAGCTAGGCTTTGAAGGGTTGGTGGAAATCTAATGGGAGAGAGGGAGGGCAGGAAGTACATTCCAGAGAGAAGACTGACCATTCTCTGAGCCTCGGTCCCCAACCCTATGGCTATGTGGAGCTAATACCTGCTTTAAGGATTAGAGGCAGTAACACATGTGATCACCTCCTTCAGGACCTCGTACATAGTGGGTGCTCGATAATCGTTACAGCCTAGTGCAGCCTAACAATTTTTGGTCATTGATGGACCACATATACAATGGTGGTTCCATAAGATTATAATGGAGCTGAAACTTCTATCACCTAGTGATGTTGTAGCTGTCATAATGTTGTAAGGCAATGCATTATGTTTTCTATGTTAATATATGTTTAGTTAGATGCACAAATGCTTACCATTGTGTTACAGTTGCCTACAGTATTCAGGACAGTAGCCTGTGGTACAGATTTGTAGGCTAGGAGCAATAGGCTATACCACATTACTTAGGTGTGTGCCACCTAGGTTTGCGTAAGTACACTCTGTGATATTCACATGACAACTAAAATTACCTAAGGATGCATTTCTCAGACTGTATCCCTGTTGTTTAAGAGATGCATAACTGTATTTTAGTTACTTCTCATCCCTATCCTTCCTTTCCCTTCCTTCCTCCCCAACCCCTGTTTATTTCCTGGGCCTGGGGCTTGGCCATGTTCCCCTCCTTGTGAGTAGTAGACCTGGGTCTCTCAAAGTGGGATCAGTATAGAGCTGCTAGCAAATCTTAGACTATGAAGAGAAGTTGGGAGCCATGGAGAATTTTTTGAGCTAGGTGGAAGGCCAGGGTAGGAGAATGGGCATCTCTGGGAGCTGGATGCAGGGTGGAAGTTTTAGAGTACAAGGATTGTGGACCTTGTGGGGAAGGCAGGGCCTTTCTCCAAGAGCTTCCTGGTGGCTGGAGGCCCATTTCTAAACTTGGGAAGGCAGCTCCATGGATCCCAGAGAGGCCTGAGCCAGGCATGGCGGTAGGGGACCAAACCCAGGCCAGGGAGTTCCTGGGCATATGACTTGGCTGGATTCTCTAGGTGCGCGTCTACAGCCCATACCAAGACTACTACGAGGTGGTGCCTCCCAATGCACACGAGGCCACGTATGTCCGCAGCTACTACGGGCCGCCTTACGCAGGTAAGACTCCAGCGTGCCCCAGGGCTTGCCTCGATCCAGTGCCGTCTCAGCCACGGTCCAACCAGGCTTCATCCTTTTAGTGTGCAGGATTTTCCCAGGCAGAACCCTCCGCAAGCCCGTCCCCATGCCGAGACTGGGATAGCCCTGGGACCAGCATTCCTCCAGAGCTGACCTCATCCCTCCAGGGTGACTCCTTTCAGCCTTGCGGTCTGAAATACCCATTCCTGAGCCGGTAGCGGCCCCTGGTGGCTACTGCAGGAATGGCCGCCTCCTCCCTCCTCCTTGCTCTAGAGCCTGGTGGTCGGGAACGCCCAAGCGTTAGATGCCACGTGGTAGTGCTCAGCGATCTCAGGGTTTCCTTGCCGTCCCGCCCTACCCCGCAAGTAGCGGACCCCTAGGTTACAGGGCGTCCGTAGCAGATCCAAGGCCTAGGAGCCATGGGTGGAGCTCTTCCCGGAACAGGAAGATCACATGAGCAAGGATCTGTTTTTTCGACTGGGGAGCAGGAGAATGGGCTTGGCGCCTTACACTGGGTTGGGCTGCAGGAAGGGGACGAAGATCACTCTACTCCCACCTCTTAAGTCTCCGACCCTCATGTGCTGTCTCCCTCTGCAGGCCCCGGTGTGACACACGTCATAGTGCGAGAGGATCCCTGCTACAGCGCTGGCGCCCCTCTGGCAATGGGCATGCTTGCGGGAGCCGCCACTGGGGCAGCGCTTGGTTCGCTCATGTGGTCGCCCTGCTGGTTCTGAGCCCTGGGACTCGGAGCACTGGCCCCTGCGCTTAGACTGCTAGACCCCTCTTCCTCCTGGATCTCACCTTCTACCATCCAAGCCCTGTCCCACTTTGGCCCTATTCTCTCCATTAGTTCCTTCCAGATTTGGACCATTCCGCCGACTCCCTACCCTCACTTCTCACATGGGAAGAAGCTATCATCCCAGGTACAAACATAGCTTGAAGTCTCCACATCTGCCAGACACCCCAAAATCTGTTATAGACATTTATCGATACATTTCTTCTAAACACACTAGGGCACAGCAAATACGACTTCATTTGGTTTGGAGTTCCCCAGGCGCTGTAGACACGACATGAATCCGGCTCTCAGGGCTCTCTGCTCTCTCCTCAGGGAGCTTGAGGCCTGGTAGGGAGAACAGGAGTAAACAAGCACTTGACAAAGCTGCAGAGTTATCAGTCCTTTGACAAGAACAGGTGGGGCAGGGAGCAAGGCAGGTAGGCTGGAAAAAACGGTTATTGGCAAGTGTGCAGAGCCATGAACGTCATCACATGTCCAAGGAATTAAATGCGAGTTCATTGGGGCTGGGGTGGAGGCTGGGTTCAGACCATGGTTGGCCTTCAGGCTAAGGAGCTTCCTGGGTGAAAGGGAAGATGTGAGCCTTCTCTGGAGGGAAGTTTCATGATTGCATCTATCATATATTGCCTGTTTTGTTAATAGCACATGCTCATACCCAAAATGCCCCTGAGTTAAGTCCCATCCTTCCCACAACCAGCTTCCTGGGTCCCCTGATACTCATGCTAACAATTGAGCTGAACTTGGGGGCCCCTGGTTGGGGAACAGGTGAGTTCTATTTGAGACTTCTAGCCCTAGAAAGCTGCCTCCATCCAGAAATGCCTCTCATACCAGGAGCTCAGCCCTCTTTTCATAGCTGTGACTGTCACCGTCTCAGGCTTTGGTCTCATCCTTCATTCTGAGGGAGATGGCAGTGTTCTGTTTGAGGCCTGATCCACCTTTACAGCAGCCCAGGAAGCCCCCATGTGTGCCTGCCCTCAGGTGGTCCAGCAGTTTCCCCCTTTGGTCCCCTTCCAGTCTCTTCCCACCTTCTGTCCCAATCCCCAATAGAAATGCTAACATCCCTGCCTGGTAGCCAAAGTAGCCCACCAAAGTTCCCCTGGAAATGGGGGCTCCATTAGTTCTGCTGCAGAGAGTAATAAAGATTTGGTTGGCTCTAGCACTGGCTGTGGCTTGCTTTGTTCCCCCAGGAGGCCCTGTCTCCCTCTCCATGATCCAGCAGCTACTAGTACCTTCTCTGGTCTAGTTAAAGAGTGTGGATTTTGAGATCAGGTGGAACTGTGACAGCATGTTAGCTGAGTCATTTGAGGCAAGTCAACCTTTCTGGATTTTGTTTTCCCTACACTTAAGGTAGCTGGTTGAAGTTGACCATTCCTGAAGGCTCAAGAGGAGAGACTACCTTGGAGTCTGTTGTCTGAGCTGATGGATGATACAAGCCAGGTTCTGCCTGCTTTCTGAGAATCCTGTGGTGTTGGGGTATTTTCCAATAAGTTCCGATCCTTCTAGAGTTGAATCAATGAATTGTTCTCATTCATTGAACACCAGGTGGCCAGGGAAGGAAACACCACCCTCCTGCATCAGGCCTCTTGAAGCTGTAAGATAGAACCCTCCTGCTCAAACTGATTTAAGTCAAAGAGAAAACATTGAGCCACATAACTGAGAGGTCCAAGAGCTGTGTGACCCAGGGCTTCAAACAGTGTCACTTAGACATTGCTTTGTTTCCATCTTTACACTTCCAGGGTTGGCTCATTTGGAAGCTGCAGTGACGTTCAGCAGCTCCAGGCTAATGCCCTCCTGAGTTCAAGTCCAGCCAAGAGAATTTCTCTTCCTCTAACAGTATGACTGAAAGTCCTGGGCCTGGTGGACATCAGTCTAAATTGGGTCCTGTGGCCATCCCCACATCAACCCCAGTGGCCTAGAAAATGATAGTCTAAAATAATAGGGCTTACAGCATGGGTGGGGTGGTATCCTAAAGGAAATTTAGGGCACTGTTCCCAGAAGTAGGATGAATAGATGAAAGCTAGTTGGCAAAAATATCAGGTATCCACCTCAGCCACAGTTCCAGGGACACCAACTTAGAGGGGAGACATATATATAAACAGCAATGATTGAATGAGGTTACAAAGGAATGTGGTGCAGTTGGAACTCTGAAGAGGAGGCATGCATCTCTGCCAAGGGAACTAGGAAAAGCTTTGGGACAGTAAGTGGAAATTTAGTCTGAACCTTGAAAAATGAGTAGGAGTTTGCCAATCTAAGAAATGTGGGCGAGCTTTCCACACAGAAAGAACAGATGGAAGAAATGGTATGAGCAAAGGCCTTAGAGGCTTGAGAGCACCATGAAGTTCAGGAACCAGTCTCATGCTATAGCAGGTTGCATGGTGAGAGGTGGTGGATGAGGTCAAGCGATAAAAAACCTCATGGGACAGTCTAGCGAACACAGGGCATAGTCCAGTATGTGGCACCAGCTTAAGGACAAGCATGGATGCAAGAAGGAGCCTCTTGAGAAGACCAAGGTCTGTCAGCATCTGTGCAGTCAGAGGTCACATACCCTGGATGTCACAAGGCCTATACTGTGTTTGGGGGACCCAGCAGTGCATCAGACCCAGTCCATGATTTGGAACCTCAGCTTTAATTTTTTCTTTTCTTTTGTTTCTCTCCCCTCCCCTCCCCTCCCCGGCAGCAACCTTAATTTTTTCTTCTCCCCTCCCCTCCCTCCCTCTATCCCTCCCCTTTAGTAGCATCCCCATTATGCCATCTCATTAAAACGTATCATGCATGTTCCTGCAGAGACATCTCTTGAGTTTGGTTCTGGGAATGACCTTTCCTCTTACTCTTGGGTTCAGTCTAAGGGCTTTTAGAAATCAGTATGTAAGAAAAGCCCAAGCTATCCAGAGTCCTTTCCCAGAATGTGGGGTAAACAAGGGCCAGTGAGCTGGCTGGGCAGGGCATTTGAGATCAGACAGAGCTGGGGGCGTTGACATTCATTGCCCAAAGCTTCCCCTGCTTTATCTCATAGGTCTTTGCAACAACCCCATGGGCCTGGCGTTACTATCCTTATTTTACCTACAAAGAAGCAGATGCAGAGAAGGAAATTAGATTGTCCAAGTCATGCATGCTGTGTCAGAATCTGGATTCAAATGTAAATCACTTGACCTTGTCCACCACACCACACTGCTTCTACACTATATCCTGTGTGGCTCATTATGTGGCAGGAAAATAATTCCCAGAGAGGAGACCAGGACCACTTTAAGCAGGTCTACTGTATAACACAAACAACTCTTCTCTTTTCCTTTAGCAAATGCTTTCCTGATAGGTTTTGTGGGCAGACAGGGCTGGGAGCTGGGTACTGGGAGATAAGTAAGACTTGGGCTCTACATTCAAGAGTGTGTGTGTGTGTGTCCCAGGCATGGGCACAGACTATGACAGCATGGGCTGTGGGAACTGGTAGCCTTGAGGCTATAGGGGCACAGAGAAAGGAGACTTGACTCAAGTATGGATGGAAGTGTCTTAAGCTGGCTGAAAAGACAAATGCTCTTCCAACTATGGTCTTGAGGGAGTTGCTAACTTAAAGAGGAAACAACAACTAAGGCAGCACTCAGTGCTGAGTGCTCTGGGCGAGGTGGATCTGCAGTGTGATGGGTAGAAAAGGGGGTCAGCAGGGTCAAACCATCAGGGGCCTTGAATGCCAGGGAAGGAGCCTGAACTATATATATACTTACTCCCAGGCCATGGAATCTCTCCAAAAGATCTGAAGCAAAGGAAACATGGTCGAACCCGGAAGTTCGATCTCACACACACAAAGACAGACAGTTCTCATAGAAAACACAGTCTCAACCCAGACTAAATCATCTCTGCAAACTGTCTGGGCAGCCCAGGTATTGCCTGGCCACTCATAGCCAGCTCACTGGGGGTGTTCAACTCCACATCCATTCCTGAGACTACCTGCCTCCATCAGCTCCTACTAGAGGAGATTCTGTAGACAATCAGGGTCTGTTGCATCCCGGCAGTGAGCACTTCTCCAAAAGCAGGTGTATGACTCAGTCTCAGAACCAGAGCCCTACATCCAGAATACCTAGCTGGAAATGACCCTAGATGCCCTCTAAAACAGATTCCTCTTCCCTCTGCCCCACCCGACAAGGATGATTCTACTGCTTTCTGCCACTCATAGGGACTGGGAGTTCTCTTACCCTTTCCTTTTCCTGCCCTTGTGGGACAGCTCAGTCTGTGGGACCTCCTTTCTCAGTTGGAGTTGAGATCTGCCTCCTGAGAACGCCCAGGTTGGGCCCCAGCTTTACTTCTGACTTCAGATCACAGACCTTAGAGCTTCCCACAGAGGTCTGGAAACTTTTTTTTTTTTTTTTTTTTTTTTGAGACGGGGTTTTTCTCTTGTTACCCAGGCTGGAGTGCAATGGCGTGATCTCGGCTCACCGCAACCTCCGCCTCCTGGGTTCAGGCAATTCTCCTGCCTCAGCTTCCCAAGTAGCTGGGATTACAGGCACACACCACCATGCCCAGCTAATTTTTTTGTATTTTTAGTAGAGACGGGGTTTCACCATGTTGACCAGGATGGTCTCGATCTCTTGACCTCGTGATCCACCCGCCTCGGCCTCCCAAAGTGCTGGGATTACAGGCGTGAGCCACCGTGCCCGGCCTGGAAATATCTTAAGTGGTCATCAGAAGACTTCATTGTCAGAATCATGGTCCAATCAGTCTAACACCCTTAAACCTGAAGCACAGAACCTTGAGGTTTGACCCTTTCTAGGTTGGTCACCAGCCTTGGGGATGGAGAGAGGTTAATAAGCTGAGGCCAGGATATGCTTAGGAAGGAACATGTGCTAAATATAGAAAGAGTTCCAACTACAAAGCAGATGTTAGCCTCTGTCCTCTAAGATAGTTACCTTCTGGCCAGGTGGTGTGGCGGCTCACGCCTGTAATCCCAGCACTTTGGGAGGCTGAGGCTTGAGGTCAGGAGTTTGAGACCACCAGCCTGGCCAAACTGGCAAAACCCTGTCTCTACTAAAAATACAGAAATTAGCCAGGTGTGGCGGCGGGTGCCTGTAATCCCAGCTACTCGGGAGGCCGAGGCAGGAGACTCACTTGAACTGGGGAGGTGGAGGTTGCAGTGAGGCAAGATGGCACCACTGCACTCCAGCCTGGGTGACGGAGTGAGACTCCTTCTCAAAAAAAAAAAAAAAAAAAAAAAAAAAAAGTCACCTTCTTCTAGTATATTAGTGGGAAGGAAAGAGGCCTTCTCCACTTGGCAGCTGCTCTCCCCCACACCTTAGTGTGTCTGGACCCACTGGTCACTATTTGAATATCGTAGTGAGACTCTCTTAAATGGATGCCTGATCTCTCCACCTGGACACCAAGTATGGGATCATGGGATGGTTTTCCTTTACTGCTCTAGTTTTGATTCTCCACATCACCACCAGCCCCATCCAGGCATGTGCATCAGACTTCACAGAAAAGGTAGAGTAACAAAGGAAAAAGAAGGATATGAAAACATAAAACTAAATTATTCCTTATCCCCCTGTAAGGGGACAGGTTTTTAGTTCACTTCCATAAGTTCCAACTTCCTCATCTCTGTTCTGGTTTCTCCAAAACCTCCCCACATTTCTGCCAATGGTGCTTTCCAGTTGCCCCACGGAACAAAGCAATGAATGCAAATGGATATTCCTGATGCAGTTTGCTTCAAAATCTCCCCACTAGTAGGACTGCAACATGAATTTTTAATTCTTCCAGCTGTAGACAATTTTTAAATTATTCACACACACATTAAGACAGACATTAATCCTCATAGACAAACCAGTCGTAATCTGGAGGTGGCCTGTGGACTATATCTGGCCCACAAATTGTTTTGTATGATCAGCACATGGTGTTTTAAAAATTTTGAATTAAAATGGCCAAAGATGCAAAAGACAGATGGCACTATGTACTAATATGCAACAACTGGAGTCTCCTAAACTGCTGGAATGAGTGTATAGTTAAATTGGTACAATTGCTTTGGAAACTGATTGGCAAGACCAAGCATATGCATACATTACAACCAATCAATTCTATTCCTAGGGTGCACCCAAGAGAAATGTGTACTTACCTTCACCAAAAAGTAGGTAGAAAAGTGTTCATGGGCAGGGTGTGTTGGCTCACGCCTGTAATTCCAGCACCTTGGGAGGCCAAGGAGGGCAGATCACCTGAGGTCAGGAGTTCAAGACCAGCCTGGCCAACATGGTGAAACCTGTCTCTAATAAAAATGCAAAAATTAGCCAGGCATGGTGGCAGGTGTCTGTAATCCCAGCTACTCAAGGAGAATCACTTGAGTCTGGGAGGCGAAGACTGCAGTCAGCCAAGACTGTTCCACTGCACTCCAGCCAGGGCAACAGAGTGAGACTCCATAAAAAACAACACCACACACACACAAAAACAAATCCCAATTCCTTAAGTATGGGCTGCACACAGATTCTTCCCTCAAAGAATAGAGATGAAAAGGCAGTAGGTAAAAAGAGTAACATATTATTTTTGGAGACAGCGTCTCACTCTGTCACCCAGGCTGGAGTGCAGTGGCACGATCCAGGCACACTGCAACCTCTGTCTCCTTGGTTCAAGTGATTCTGCTCCTCAGCCTCCCACGCAGCTGGGATTACAGGTGCCTGCCACCACGCCTAATTTTTTTGCAAAAAAATTTTTACAAAAATCTAAGGCTAAAGAAGTATTTGCTATAGACCAAATAATGGCAGAGCTGAGATTCCAAAGTTCATATTTTTTATACTACCTAAACTGGTAATCCCAACTACTCGGGAGGATGAGGCAGGAGAATCGCTTGAACTCGGGAGGCAGAGGTTGCAGTGAGCTGAAATCGCACCACTGCATTCCAGCCTGGATGACAGACTGGGACATCATCTGAAAAAAAAAAAAAAAATGGTTTTAATTGGCTCACAGTTCTGTGGGCTGTACAAGAAGTATGGTGCTAGTATTTGCTTCTGGTGAGGCCTCAAAAAGCTTACAATAAGGCAAAGAGGGAGCTTTGCCCCGCTTTTTATCACATGGCAAGAACTGGAAAGCTATTTCTGTTTCCTCATGAATTAGTTCTTCAATTTAATGTTCCAGCTCTCTGACCCAGTCAATGGAATCCATTCTACCATTTATCCTATCTATGTGTTCTGTATCTTTCCTTTAAAAAACAGGGTCTTGCTTTGTTGCCCAAGCTGGAGGACAGTGGTGTGATTAGAGCTCACTGCAGCCTTGAACTCCTGTGTTCAAACAATCCTCTCACCTCAGTCTTCTGAGAAACTGGGACTGCAGGTGTGTGCTACCATGCCCACCTAATTTTTAAATTTTTTGTAGAGATGGGGTCTCACCATGTTCCCCAAGCTGTCCCTTCTACCTCAGCCTCCCAAAGTGCTAGGATTACAGGTGTGAAACACTGCACCTGGCTGTGTTCATCATTTCAACAATTAAAAAAATTTCACACTTATGATTCTAGATTCATCTTAACTCCTTAATATTTATCAGGTCATCTTTAAATTACTGGTTGTCTTTCCCAAAGTACTTCTGCTTCAGATATTCACTTTCACTTTTGAGACAGTTTTTAGGTATCAACTACATTGCTGTGTGAGTTCCAATTCTCCTTGGGGTATAGGCTATTAGTATGGAAGGCACAGGGGACAAGGCTGTCAAACTAAGGAGAGGAGGGGACAAACTTTGGGGCAAGGAGCTCTAGTAACTGTAAGACCACATGTAATCAGTCCCATTCAGTATCGGTATCATCTCCCCAAGCCACAACTTATTTCAGGGCCTTGCCTTTATTTCCATCAGCTTATTGGGGCTTTTTTACCAGCCTAATATTACTCTTGTGGACACCTGCACTAGTATTCTGGCCTCTGGCCTTGATTTCTACAATAAGGGATTCAGCTATGGTTGTCCTTTTCTCTATAAAGAGCCAGATAGTAAACGGTTTTTTGTTTTTTGGCTTTTAGGGCCAAAGGTCTGTTGCAGCTATTAAACTCTACCGTTATAGTAAGAAAGTATAGCTGAGTTCCAATAAAACTTAATTTTTAAAACTGGTACCAGGCTGGATTTGGTGGGAAGGACAGTTTGCTGGCTTCTGTCCCAAGGCAAAGGTATAATTAGGAGTAAGGAGGCAAAAGCAGAACTTAAGATACTTTTCTTAATATGTTCTATTACTGCCTCCACCAGAGCTACATCTTTCAAGTTGCAGCCCCTCTCCTCTACCCTCCAACAGTACCCCCATCAAAAAAAAGAGTCTTCTGACTCCCCAAGAGTTCCTCACATTTTTTTGTTATTTTTCTGGATTCCATCCATATCTGGTAGATGTCTAAGGAGGGAGAAGCATATGCTAATTAACCATCTTGGTAGGAATGGGAAACCAAGTCAATAATTGTTTTCTTTCATGTTTTATTTATATATTTTTGGCAGCAAAATTGTGTTTATTAAAAAAAAAAATCTGGACTATGAACACACTTGACTGCTTTGAAGAACTCCAAGCCAAATAAAAAGACCAATGTTAAAAGCAGCATAACTGGTTATTTTCTTAAAAATACATAAAAAGAATCAAATGCAACAGTGTAGGAAGACAATCACCCCCATGTCAGAAGTCACAACTTCTTCCAAATAAAGAATATGACCCATCTACCATATTGAATCAATATTTATTTCAGGACATGCCATGTCAAAATAAAACAAAGAGTCAACCCTTGCTTTTAACAATTATATTGTATTATAAAAGCACTTTACAACTCCATCCCATCTTTAAGTATAAGTTACTGGTATGTGGGCTAATGATTATCTGTAAGCATTTCTCTATTCAGATCCATAATCCAAGTGCTCTTTGAATATTACAAGGTGACAATAAGTGGGACGTGGAGGAGGAAGAGGAAAGAGAGGGGACTAAGGTTCTCCCAGTTTAAGGTTTTGTTGCAATGAGGGGATAAGGAAGTATGAAGGTATTTTTGTTGTCTTTTTATCTTTATACTGTGTTAAGTAATGCTTACAACATAAATTCAGCAGGCTTTTCCTGAGCTGTAACTCAGAAGTTTTCTTCCTGCAAACAATGTATTTACAAATGTGTTTATTAGCTTACACAGCAATCTCACAATAACTAGTAAAGATTAAAAGGGCACACTCCTAGTATATTTGTTTGCAGTGTTTTAAGGGAAATACATATTGCCATGGTGAAGCTCTAAATAGATTCAACAAAACATCTAAAAATTGAAAGTTGTTAAAAAAAAAAAAAAGGCAAAGAAATAAATATCACCAAAGAAAAAAGATTAATTGTAGCTTAAATATAAAACTAAATCACTAGTTAATTAAACTATACAGTTCTAATACAAACCAAAACCAGCCTGAAAGACCCAACATTAAAAAATGCTAAAAAATAAGGCATAAATCTGCATAACATTGAGTTTTATTTCCATTCTCTCCTTTCCCTCTACTATGCATGCTTTACCTGATCTGCCTCTAGGGGCTTAGAAGAAAACGGCTTCCATCTTCATTTTGACCTCAAATGTCCTGAGCAAAGTTTTTGCTATTCTCCTGAGGGTTCTTTTGTTGGTAAGCTTTAGATACCGTTACTTCTACTAATTTAGTAGTTTTGATCATAGTGCCAAATTTAAATTCTTCCACTGGTTCTTCTGAAAGGAACTGAACTTTTACAGTGCTTTGCCTACATAGTATTTTTTTTTTTTTAAAGAAAACCCAAGCAAAATCTATTGCTTAAGTTTGTTATTATTTTTTAAACAAACAGAATAACTCTTAACATTTTAAAACCTTGGGAGAAACAGTTCATTAGAACTTCATTATTTTACCACGAAGAACACTAAAAACCTGTTCTGAAGCACTTGGTTACTTTTCTCTCCCAGAGTCTAATAAAGCACATGTGAAAGGGCCATTTGTTTTAGTCAGAAATACATTTTGTGTTCTTCTACTTACAAGTACTCAGTATGCTCTTTAGGACTCATTTTGAAGTTGCACCAGGACCCTTTTCTCATTCACGCACTGCCTACTACGATAGATGAATTCTGATCCCAAAGAAGATCTAAGTAATTCATATCAGTGCTCAAGAATAATTTTGGACATCTTGGCCCATGGCCTACAGCAAGTGGTATCTGTAAAATTAAAGGATAATTCCAATGGGCTTGGTCTGACTGCTGCTTTGCCATCTCGTTTGTTTTGAGGAAGTGGGGGAGGCTAGGTAAGATACAGGGAAAGGGGGTAAGAGAGACATAAGAAAAGCAAGGAGAGATCAAGTAGGCTGTGAATATACTGCTTACTAACCAAGCCATACTCACACTGTTGAGATTTCCATCATTTCGAAGTACATTATCATAACATTAAAAAGGAAAAAATGTTAAGAAAATGTATCTAATTTTTAAAGTTATCACTGGAATATGTTGTAATATTTTGGCTTTCTGTAAAACATAAATAATGAAGACACTGACTTTTTTGTGCTTGTGAAGCTAAAAGATCATCTCCACGAGACAGGCAGCGATGATGAATTGCAATACGTTATTACTGAAGGGAAAAGGTTCAAGCCAATATTCACACTGCAGTCAATGAAAGAGTAAGGGGGCCAAAGCAGTGAGCTTCTGAAGAAGGGTTGAGATGACATGGGAGATTAGCAGGAACAGCCTCCTTCGTTAACTGGTTGCTCCTGAGGCTTTTCCAGTTTTATGTCAATCACTGAAACAAAAGTTAAGGAGCCATAAATGGGAAAGTACGATTTAAATTCTTCCAAACACTAGGATTTCTGGGATGGCCCTTGTATTCCTATTTGACTTCAGAGCCTACACAATCACTATTTTCTTCTACATAGTCACCTCACCATATAAGGTGCTCAAAAGGAATAAACTTGCTTGTATCTGCTATATGCAACAAGGGTCAGAATGAGGTACAAGCTCTATTTATGGGTATCTATCCTAAGGAACTTACTCTACAGGAGCAAGAAGTGACATGAAGATGATGTTCCTCATAGAATTATCTATAATACAAATCTAAAAATAGCCTATTAAGACAGTTCCAACAGCAGGGGAAACATTTAATAAATAATGGGACTTTCAGGCCGGGCACAGTGGCTCACACCTGTAATCCCATAACTTGGGAGGCTGAGGCAGTTGAGTCATCTGAGGTCAGTAGTTCGAGACCAGCCTGGCCAACATGGCGAAATCCCATCTCTACTAAAAATACAAAAATTATCTGGGCATGGTGGCTTGTGCCTGCAGTCCTAGCTACTTGGGAGGCTGAGGCAAGAGAATCACTTGAACCTGGGAGGCAGAGGTTGCAGAGAGCTGAGATTGCGCTGCTGCACTCCAACCTGGGTGACAGAGTGAGACACTGCCTCAAAAAAAAAAAAAAAAAAAA
>NW_022437046.1:2577427-2587059 GCF_009761245.1 Sapajus apella
ACCATTGCACTCCAGCCTGGGTAACATGAGTGAAACTCTGTCTCAAAAAAAAAAAAAAAAAAAAAAAAAAAAAAAAAAAAAAAAAAGGGCATGGGGGACAAACTTCAACTCAATAGTTAACATATTATGTTTTGTTTGGTTTTTTTTGAAACATGATACATATTACAAAGCATATGATACAAAGAACATTATGTTTTTTTAAAACAATTATGTTTTTTATGAAAACATAAAACATTTACAAGCGGGAAGAGTTGAATACAATGTGCTATGAACTATATGGCTTAGTAAAAATGCCTGCATATGGAAAAACACTAGAAGGTAAATATGAAACATGGAACACATCAAATCAAATTAAAAATCCTTAGTATTAACTAATGTTAGATGTTCTAATCCTTGGAAATGAACTAATATTATGTCCTGTTTCTGAAAACAGAAGCTACAATAAAGCTCCACTCTATTTCTTGCCTGTGTCAAGTAGAAAGTTCAAGTGTTAGAAAAAGTAAGAAATGAAAATATGATATTCTATGAGGAAAAAGCTCAGTCAATGGGACTCAAAATGAAGAGGCAAGGAGACAGGCATTCTGAGAGTTTCCTGCTCATTAAAAAGCAAGCAAACATACACAAGCCCTCTCACTGATTAACAATGAGCAGCAGGCTGCAAAGTGTGCACTTGGATAACCAGACCCCATTTGCTATAGAAAACCTCTGAATTTTATGACCGTAAGCCATCAGTTCCTGGTTTGTAAAAGGCAATGGCACAATATTATTTTTTTTTTTTTTTTTTGAGACGGAGTTTCACTCATGTTACCCAGGCTGGAGTGCAATGGCGCGATCTCGGCTCACCGCAACCTCCGCCTCCTGGGTTCAGGCAATTCTCCTGCCTCAGCCTCCTGAGTAGCTGGGATTACAGGCACGCGCCACCATGCCCAGCTAATTTTTTGTATTTTTAATAGAGACGAGGTTTCACCATGTTGACCAGGATGGTCTCGATCTCTTGACCTCGTGATCCACCCGCCTCGGCCTCCCAAAGTGCTGGGATTACAGGCTTGAGCCACCGCACCCGGCCGGCACAATATTCTTTAGCCAAGCAAGCAGGACTTTAAAGACTAATGTTAACAATGAAAAATTTCCGATTAAATAAAAAGGATACTGTCTTCTCTGCTTCTGTCCTGTGTGCTTTCCATTCCAGGCAAAGCTGCTGCTACACGTCGAAAGAGCTGTGGGAAAGAGAGAAAAGTGATAATTGAGAGGCAACATTTAGCAAAGGGTATTGGGGTTTATGATCACTGTACAGTAAGCTGTCTAATGCTGGGCGCAGTGGCTCACACCTGTAATCCCAGCACTTTGGGATCTGCCCAAGGTGGGTGGATCACTTGAGGTCAGGAGTTTGAGACCAGCCTGGGTAACATGGTGAAACCCTGTCTCTACAAAAAACACAAAAATTAGCCAGGCATGGTGGTGCATGCCTGTAGTCTTAGCTAATGGAGAGGCTGAGCCCAGAGAACTGCTTCAGCCCAGGAGGTGGAGGCTGCAGTGAGCCAAGATCATGTCACTGCACTCCAGCCCGGGCAACAGGGCGAGACTTTGTCTCAAAAATAAATAAACAAACAAATAAATAAATGTCTATTCATCCTATAAATATTATGTAAAAAGTAGTATGACAACTACTAAGAAATATAAAGACATGATTCCTGCTTTTTAACTGATAAGACATGAAAAAATAGGTATTAACAAATAAGCAGCAAAAATGTCATTTGAGTAATAAAGGATTACAGAAACATAGATAAACAGTAAATCATTCATTTAACAAAATTGTATAGTAGCAAAATTGTATAGTAGCATTCCTATCTTTCATGTAAAGAGTTAGGGTTGAGCCGGGCAGGCAGCTCATGCTTGTAATCCCAGCACTTTGGGAGGCCACAGTGGGTGGATCATGTTGTTAGGAGTTCAAGACCAGCCTGGCCAACATGGTGAAACCTCATCTCTACTAAAAATACAAAAAATTAGTTGGGAGTGGTGGCACACGCCTGTAATCCCATACTATGGAGGCTGAGGCAGAGGAATCACTTGAACCTGGGAGGCGGAGGTTACAGAGCTGAGATTGTCCCACTGCATTCCAGCCTGGGCAACAGAGCACCAGGTTTGGGGGGCAGGCGGTGGAGAGAAGAGTTAGGTTCTGAAGTCGGTGTATAATATATTGTGAAAGTTAGTCCAGTCAAAATTACCCTTTATCATTCCTTAGAAAAGCACAATGCTAGAGATTAATATACCACCCTTCAAGTCCAACACAGCTGGCTTTTCTTCCATCATTGGAATGAGTGCCAGTGGGAATAGCTGGCTTGTGTTTGAGGTATGAAGCTATGAAAAATATCTTCAAGCCTGGAGAGACGTCTAAATTTGAGAGGCATATAAGAACAGATGATGCTACAACCGTTTATACTTCTTATATTGTCCCAACCTTAGGCATACAGCCACTGGGTACTATAGTTAGTGAAACTGCCTATTTCAATTATTTATCTTTTAATTAAGCACGCAATAGAAAATTGAGTCAAAAAAATGTGTTCTCCCAACAGTATCAGCTGAAAACTTGAAAATTATCGTCTATTATCACAAATATAAGTAAATATATTTATTATCACAAACATAAGTATAGTGACTGCAGAAACAATCTAGTAGCTGACAATGTGACATTATATCAAACCTTAACAGTGTTTTGGGGATACGTTTTAAATTTATTTTTGTATACAGAAATTCACTCTATAATATAATGGTGATACAGGCCCTTTTTTTTTGGGGAGTGGGGGCAGAAATACAGTCTCACTCATTATCCAAGCTGGAGTATAGTGGCACAATCACGGCTCACTGAGGCCCCAACCTCCTGGGCTCAAGCGATCCTCCCACACCCTGGTCTCCCAAGTTGCTGCCACCATACCTGGCTAACTGTTGTATTTTTTTGTAGAGAAGAGGTTTTGCCATGTTACCCAGGGTGGTCTCCAACTCCTGAGCTCAAGTGATCTGCCCACCTTGGCCTCCCAAAGTGCTGGGATTACAGGCGCGCGCCACTGTACCAGGTGGCATTTTTTTTTTTGAGATGGAGTCTCTGTCACCTAGGCTGGAGTGCAGTAGTGCAATCGCAGCTCACTGCAACCTCCGCCTCCTGTGTCCAAGTGATTCTCCTGCCTCATCCTCCTGAGTAGCTGGGACCACAGGTGTGCATCACCACACTGGGCTAATTTTTGTATTTTTAGTAGAGACGGGCTTTCACCATGTTGGCCAGGCTAATCTCAAACTCCTAACCTCAGGTGATCCTCCTGCCTCAGCCTCCCAAAGTGCTGGGATTACAGGCGTGAGGCAGTGCACCTGGCCTGAAATGCCAATTTTGAAAGAAGTTCTACTATGGGTAAAATACTATGAAACACAATTGGATACTACAGAGAAAGCATTTGTGATAGGAAGAATCAATCGATGCAGAAAACCTCATTGTATTAATAGTCTCATTTAAAGAAATTGTCACAGACACTCCAGCCTTCACCAAGTACTACATCAGTCAGCAGGCATCAACATCAAGGTAAGACCCTCCAACAACAATACTGACTTGCAGAAGGCTCAGATGATCATTAGCATTTTTAGCAATATTCTTTAATTAAGATATATACATTGTTATGATTTTTTTTTTTTTGGACAGAGTTTTGCTCTGTTGCCCAGGCTGGAGTGCAGTGGCATGATCTCGGCTCAATGCAACCTCCACCTCCTGGATTCAAGCGATTCTCCTACCTCAGCCTCTTGAGTAGCTGGGATTATAGGCATTGGCCACCACATCTGGCTACATTTTGTATTTTTAGTAGAGACAGGGTTTCACCAAGTTGTCCAGGCTGGTCTCAAACTCCTGCCCTCAGCCACCATGCCCAGCCACATATGTATGTTGTTTTTATAAACATGATGCTATTAATAGACTACAGTAAAGTATAAACAAAACTTACACACACTGGAAACCAGAAAATCCATTTGACTGGTTTTACTGACATATTCGCTTTATTGCAGTGATCTAGATCCAAACTACAGTATCTCTGAGGTATACCTGTATGCAGTGGCCTCAATGATTTTAACACCTGGCCATCGAGTCAGAATGTACATTCAGCACATTTCTCTTTCAGTAGAGATGAAGGCAAAGAAAAAGAGGCAGGAAAGATTTCACAGGGAAGAGTTTCCTGAACACATACTGAGAGATAGAAAAGTACAAGTTATACTTAAGAATGGTTATGTAGTTCAGACTGGTTCAGGCATAGAATATGTAAAAGGATCAGGATAGGATGTATATATTTGTTTTTTGTTTTTTTTTTTTTTTTTTTGAGACAGAGTTTCGCTCGTTACCCAGGCTGGAGTGCAATGGCACGATCTCGGCTCACCGCAACCTCCGCCTCCTGGGTTCAGGCAATTCTCCTGTCTCAGCCTCCTGAGTAGCTGGGATTACAGGCACGCGCCACCATGCCCAGCTAATTTTTTGTAGTTTTAGTAGAGACGGGGTTTCACCATGTTGACCAGGATGGTCTCGATCTCTTGACCTCGTGATCCACCCGCCTCGGCCTCCCAAAGTGCTGGGATTACAGGCGTGAGCCACCGCGCCCAGCCAAGGATGTATATATTTGAGGCCAAACTAAGAAAGATCTTCCTTTACACCCTGTGGGCAAAGGAACCCACTAAAAATAGTAGTTTGCTCTCGAACTTCCATTAACAATTCCATTGTCTTAATATGGCTAAACAGACGTACAAATCACATAGTGAAACTGAAAGTCATTAAGGTGGAATGGCAAAAAACTAAAAGGTAAAATGTGGATAGCAGTACAGTGTAGTAGTTAACAACCTGGGTTTGGGCTATAGGTAGGCCACTTATGTGACAGATCATGTAATCTTCATTCCTCTGTTCCTTGATCTATAAAAGGTGGGCTTAAACTAACAGTACACTTGCCTGACTAGATTATTGTGCAAGTTAAGAAAAATAATTATGCAAAGTGTTTAAGACTGACCTGCTATATACAAGTCTTTAAAAAAAAAAAAAAGCAGCCTGGTAAGATGTTTACTTTTGACCGGCTGGGCAAGGTGGCTCATGCCTATAATCCCAGCATTTTGGGAGGCCAAGGCAGGTGGATCACCTGAGGTTAGCAGTTTGAGTCCAGTTTGGCCAACATGGTGAAACCCAGTCTCTACTAAAAACAAAACAAAACAAAACAAAAGCAGCTCTATTTCTACCAGAGACAATAACTCTATCAGAGATAAATGAACTCTCATGGGCCTGTAGGATTACAGAACAGATAATTTTCCCAAATGTTATACAACTCTGCAGTGAATTCTAGGACTACAGCAAAACACCCACAGGCTTAATTCTGCTTTAAGAAGAATCTATAAAAAACTGGTAGGAAAGGTGTGGAGGTTGAAGAAGACCTTTTAAAAATATTAGAGCAGAACTGAAACTTTCTTAGGAATATCTAGAAATTGTACCCATAATATACTTGCTTCTGACATGAAATATTTATTAAACTTCTTGCCTATTCAAAATGCATAATCTTTTTGGCCCTTAGGAATACCAGGTTTAGGCAGCTCACGCCTATAATCCCAGCACTTTGGGAGGCCAAGGTGGGTGGATCATTTGAGGTCAGGAGTTCGAGACCAGCTTGGCCAACATGGTGAAGCCCCATCTCTACTAAAAGTACAAAAATTAGCCAGGCTGGGGGGCAGGCACCTATAATCCCAGCTACTTGGGAGGTTGAGGTAGGAGAATCACTTGAATTCAGGAGGTGGAGGTTGCAGTGATCTGAGATTGTGCCACTGCAGTTCAGCCTGGGCCACAGAGACTCCATCTCAAAACAAAACAAAAACAAAAACAAAACAGGTTTATTTTCGGCTACCTTAAAAACTGAAAATCTTTTCAAGAGGGAGGCAGAGGAAAGGTTTGGCTACTTTCTGAGCAGAGCTTATGAAAATGGAATAAAATTAGGTTTACAAGTTTGAGACTTTTAAAAAATTAAAATAGATTCTCTTTAGTGCAAAGTACCTAACTAACAAAGTATTCCAGAGTAGGTACCATTATATTCACATATATCTACCTATTTTCATTATATATACACATATACTGCTTCATAACATCTATTTTAAAATTCCTTAACATATGGTCTAGCAATTCTACTTTGGGGTATATATCCAAAAGAACTGAAAGCAGAAGTTAAACAGATATTTGCACACCAACATTCAGAGCAGCATTACTGACAATAGCCAAAAGGTGGAAACAACCCATGTGCTATATAATATGTAAATATATGTATTATACATAGTATATCCATAAAATGCAGTATTAATCTGCCTTAAAAAGGAAAGAAATTCTGACACCTACTACAATATGGATGAACCATGAGGACATTATGCAAGTGAAACAAGCCACACACAAAGAACAAATATTGTATGAGTTCACTTATATGAAGTGAACTTTATACAAATCTAAGGCTACTTAAGCTGCTTAGTATAGATGGAGCACTTTTTATATGGAAAGCACTGCGGAAAAGGGTATGTGAAGAAACAGCTAACAATCTTGGGTAAGAAGAATGTTTTGTAAAATACTACTATTACACATAAATGACAGACATAAAAAATCCATTTTTTAATGACAGAAATGTTAGGCTGGATGTGGTGGCTCATGCCTAGAATCCTAGCACTTTGGAAGCTCATGCCTATAATCCCAGCACTTTGGAAGGCCAAGACGGGAGGATCACTTGGGCCCAGAAGTTCAAGATCAGCCTGGAAATAAGGACATCCTGTTTCTACACAGAAAATTATTTTAAAAATATACCAGGTCAGGTGCGGTGGCTCATGCTTGTAATCCTAGCACTCTGGGAGGTGGGTCACTTGAGGCCTGGAGTTTGAGGCCAGCCTGTCCAACATGGCAAAACTCTTGTCTTTACCAAAAAATACAAAAAGTTAGTGGGGTGTAGTGCCACACAAGTGCAGTCCCAGCTACTCGGTAGGCTGAGGCACAAGAATTGCTTGCACCTGGGAAGTTCTAGTTGCAGCGAGCTTAGATTGTACCATTGGACTTAAGCCTGGGCTACACGCAAGACTGTGTCTCAAAAAATAAATAAATAAAAAATACCAAATTGTTTTAATTTATAGTTTTAGTCAATATATTTTACAAACTTGGTGCTTTCTCCAAAATATTCCAATTAGATTAAAAGAATCAGTGCCACTAACCTATACTCAACTCAAGACATCCCAAAATAGGCAAAAAAAACTTTACAAAGGTTTTCAGATTCAAACTTACTTCTTGGTTAAAAAAAAAAAAAAAGAAGGAGGAAAAAATCTATTTCTTAAATGCCAATGAAATGCTAACAAAGGCTTCTGCTATATTAGGAGTCACAGATGACTAAGTATGAGGCCAGTACAGTTTGTAATACTTAAAAAAATCCTCATATTTACTGAGTACCCACTTTCTAGAAGACATTCTAGGCCTTCTTGGTGTAAGTTTCTTTTCCTAAGTTTTTCCTAAGAAACTTATTAATTCTACTCTGACCTCCAGGTGTATGGTATTTTAGTCCATAATTTTAGAGCTAAAATTTTTTAGGAATAAATTTTAATGTAAAGCGATACACCGGAAAAGGAGATTTCAAAATCACTATGACTACCAGTTCTTACTTAATTATTTTATAAGCAGAAATACCACTGTTCAAAGAGCAAACTAATCAGTTTTACCAACTTACAGAAAAAATTCCATTATGAAAGTAAATGTAAGAGTAAAGAGTGTTTTACACAAATTGAATTCTCATAGGAATGTTAAGTTATTTGTGGGACTTTTGACTTTCATTTATTTTTATTTTTCTTGAGACGGATTTTCATTCTTGTCGTCCAGGCTGGAGTGTAGTGGCATGATCTTAGCTCACTGCAACCTCTACCTCCTGGGTTCACGCAATTCTCCTGAGTAGCTGGGATTATAGGCGCCCGCCACCACGCCCAGCAAATTTTTGTAATTTTAGTAGAGACGGGTTTTCATCCTGTTGGTCAGACTGGTCTTCAACTCCTGACCTCGGTGATCCTCCCAAGCCTCAGCCTCCCCAAAGTGCTGGAATTACAGGCGTGAGCCACCACAACCAGCTGCTTTTGACTTTTTGGTAGATCTCTATCTTAATTTTGGTAGTAAGGTATTTCTTAAAGATTATTTTATTATTACTCATTTTTATTATTTTTTCAGTTACCCTTCACAGATCATTTTTTAGAATAGCTAGTGATTTCCTTTTTTGAGACAAGGTCTTGCTCTGTCTCCCATGCACAATCATGGCTCACTGCAGCCTCATCCTCCCAGGCTCAACCAATCCTACCTCAAACTCCTAAATAGCTGGGATTAGTCTCACACCACCACGCCCGGCAATTTTTTCTCTTTTTTGCAGAGATACGGCCTCCCTATGTTTCCCAGGCTAGTCTTGAACTCCTGGGTTCAAGCAATCTTCCCACCTTGGCCTCCCAAAGTGCTGGGATTACAAAGCATGAGCCATTGTGCCTGGCCTGATTACTTTTAAATCGTATGTGAGATCCTGTCAAATATTTGATGAAAATGGCTTCCTCTCTCACTGGGAATAAAATGCCAAATCCTCACTACTGACTACATGGTTTTAGACCTCTGTTCTCCAGAACTATCTTTGGGAGCTCTTATCATATGCCCCTTCCTTCACTTGAACCTTACTAATTTCCTTACTATTACTTAAACATGCCAAGTTTCTTCCAACTTGTCACTGCACTTGAAGCTTGGAATGCTCTTCCCTGGATGTATAAATGGCTCACTTTCTCAATTCCTTCAGTTCTTTGCTCAAATGTACCTTATCAGACAGGTTTTCCCTACCTTTTATAAGACATCAATATATCAACATTCTCTTCACCAGTACTCTTTATCCTTCTTACCTTACTTTTTCTATTTTTCTTTTTTTGAAACAGAGTCTCAAAAGAAAAAGAAAAAGAAAAAAAAAAAAAAAAAGAAAACGAAACAGAGTCACACTCTGTCTCCCAGACTGGAGCACAGTGGCATCATCTCAGCTCACTGCAGCCTCTGCTCACTGCAACCTCTGCCCACTGCAACCTCTGCTACCCAGGTTCAAGTGATTCTTGTGCTTCAGCCTCTAGAATAGCTAGGATTACAGGTGTGTACCACCACACTCAGCTAATTTTTACATTTTTAGTAGAGACAGGATTTCAACATGTTGGCCAGGATGGTCTCGAACTCTTGGCCTCAAGCGATCCGTCCACCTCAGCCTCCTAAAGTGCTGGGATTACGGGCATAAGCCATCACGCCTGGCTCCTACTTTATTTTTCTCTATAGACTTTATAATCACCTTAAGGATTGTATTTCACTTACTGTCTAACCCTCCATACCAGAATGTAAGCTCCATAATGGAATGGTTAGGTGTTTTGTTCACTATTGTATCCCCGGTGCCTATAACATAACTAGGCATGCAGGAGGTGATCAACAAATATCTGAGTTAATTAATGACTGAATAGAACCTGATCAATATAATTTCTGTCAGTTCATATTCATCATATAGATTTCTGACCATTCAGTGATACTAAAGTCCTACTGGTTTTTTTTTTTTTTTTTTTTTTTT
>NW_022437046.1:2587159-2600834 GCF_009761245.1 Sapajus apella
TTTTTTTTTTTTTTTTTTTTTTTTTGGGACGGAGTTTCGCTCTTGTTACCCAGGCTGGAGTGCAATGGCGCGATCTCGGCTCACCGCAACCTCCGCCTCCTGGGTTCAGGCAATTCTCCTGCCTCAGCCTCCTGAGTAGCTGGGATTACAGGCACGCGCCACCATGCCCAGCTAATTTTTTGTATTTTTAGTAGAGATGGGGTTTCACCGTGTTGACCAGGATGGTCTCGATCTCTTGATCTCGTGATCCACCCGCCTCGGCCTCCCAAAGTGCTGGGATTACAGGCTTGAGCCACCGTGCCTGGCCCAAAGTCCTACTGTTTTAAGGATATGAAGCACAAGAGGATAAATTAGGGGTGAGGTTAAATTTGAGAGAGGCAGAATAATATAAGGCTGAAGAGCTCAGATTTTGTAACTAAATAGATCTGGGCTCATATTGTAGTTTAAGTTATAATCTTAAGCAAGTTACTTGGCCTCTAAAACTTTGGTTTCATATCAATAAGATGAATATGCTTATCTACTTCATAAGGATATTGTAAGAATTAAGTTAAACACTTGGTACATTAAGTGGCTCTAGCAGATGGTATTTAGGCAATTCTGGGAAAGTTATATAATTTCTATGCCTCAGATTTTCTCCCTAAAATCAGAGCAACAACAGCAGCTCACTCATAGGATTGTTACATGGATTACTTCCTCTATCCAACAAGTATCTAAGCACCTAGATATTATATATAAAGTGCTTGCTAGGAAGGCAATAATGAAAGATTTTAAAGTTAATATTCATGGCATAGTATTTTCACTATATGTGCTAGGTGGTCTTGTATCATACATATGTTAATTTCTCTTCTTCTTAGAAGCATCCCGAGTTACCCATCCAAATAAAATACACTGACTTCAGTTCAGATACTGCTGCTGTTGTTGTTGCTGTTGTTGTTTTGAGAAGGAGTCTCACCGTCGCCTAAGCTGAAGAGGAATGGTGTGATCTCAGCTTACTGCAACCTCCGCCTCTCGGGTTCAAGCGCTCCTGCCTTAGCCTCCCAAGTAGCTGGGACTTCAGGCGTGCACCACCATACCAGGCTAATTTTTGTATTTTTAGTAGAGACAAGGTTTCACCATGTTGGTGAGGCTGGTCTTGAATTCCTGACCTCAGGTGATCCACCTGCCTCGGCCTCTCAAAGTGCTGAGATTACAGGCATGAACCATTGTGCCTGGCCAATAATGCTGTTTTTTAAACAAAGCATTTCTTGACCATTCTAACTATATGTGACTTCATTCAATTATTTAATAAACCCCTTCATGCCAGCATTAATTCTGCTTCTCTTCTTTTCATTTTTTTTTTTTTTTTTTTTTTGGAAACAGGGTCTTACTCTGTCACCCAGGCTGGAGTGTAGTGGCATGCTAATAGCTCACTGCAACCTCCAACTCCTGAGATCAAGTGACGGTCCCATCCCAGACTTCTGAATAGCTGGGACTACAGACACCCGACCACAGCTCGCTAACTTTTAAATTTTTATTTATTTTTCATTATTTTATAGAAGGAAGTTTTCCTTCTGTTGCCCAGGCTGGTCTCAAACACTTGGCCTTCAAGCAATCTTCCCACCTCAGCCTCCCAAAGTGCTGTAAGCCACCATGTCTGGTCTTGCTTCTCAATAATTACTGTGTGTCTTACTCTCTGTAGCATTTGCTAGGCATTTATTACGTATGACCCATTCTTTACTGCACAGTCTTCACGAGAATGTGACTCTTCTTCCCAACAATATCATAAGTTTCTTGAAGTTAGAAACTACATTTTATGTAACTCTTTATTTTCCAAAGTACCTATGGTGGTCTGGCATACCACACTTGATACCTATGGATTAAGGTACATGATAAAAGTCCAAGATTAATATCTGCTATAAGCCAACTGTGGTAGACATGGGAGATATAGTGATGTGGAAAAGATATGATCACCACCAATGCATAAGGTACATATACTATTTCAGCCAATATAAAATAATTTTCCCACATATATGTCATTGTAACTCCATGGGTAATATGTATACAAGCTTTCATTGTCCTGTTAGAGCTGATGCCCATCAGCTATCACTACTTTCTCACAAAGTCTTCTCCTCTCTTTCAAACAAATCTTCTTCTTATAAGTACTGAGAGAGAGATCCAAGATGGCTGATCACTAGCAGCTCGGGATTGTAGCTCCCAGTGAAAGCACAGAGAACGAGAGGACGCCACACTTTCAGACGAATTTTTGTTGCTCACGCACCAGGAGATTCCCAACAGAGGAGCCCCACGGGTCACCAGCGCGACTCTTGTGGCCGGCGAGGTGGTTTTGCCACTGCCTTGGTGCAGCAGTTCTTGGTGCAGAGTCAGAAAAGCACCATCAATCATAACGCCACTGTTTTGGCCGGCGCAGTGGGTTGCTCAGATTTTAGCACTGGGAATCAACAAGTTAGACGTCCACTCAGAAACCCAATTATAAAGACGGTAATTATAAAGACCACAGATGGATAAATCTATAAAGAAGGGAAGAAAACAGCCTACAAAGGCTGAGAATACCCAAAATCAGAACACCTCTCCCTCTATAAGGAATCACAGTTCCTCATCAGCAACGGAACAAGGCCTGATGGAGAATGAGTGTGTTCCACTAACAGAAGCAGGCCTCAAAAGGTGGATGATAAGAAACTTCTGTGAATTAAAAGAACTTGTTCTAACCCAAAGCAAAGAAACTAAGAACTCTGAAAAAAGGTTTGACGAAATGTTAACAAGAATACACAATTTAGAGAGGAATGTAAGTGAATTAATGGAGCTGAAAAACACAACACGAGAATTTCGCAAACTATGCACAAGCTTTAACAGCCGAATCGATCAAGCAGAAGAAAAGGTATCAGAAATCGAAGACCAACCTAATGAAACAAAACGAGAAGACAAGATTAGAGACAAAAGGATAAAAAGGAACAAGCAAAGTCTCCAAGAAATATGGGACTATGTGAAAAGACCTAATCTACGTTTGATAGGTGTACCTGAATGTGACGAAGAAAATCAATCCAAGTTGGAAAATATGCTTCAGGATATTATTCAGGAAAACTTTCCCAACCTAGCAAGGCAGGACAATATTCAACTCCAGTTAATACAGAGAACACCACAAAGATATTCCTCAAGAAGACCAACCTCAAGGCACATAATCGCCAGATTCACCAGGATTGAAATGAAGGAGAAAATACTAAGGGCAGCCAGAGAGAAAGGTCGGGTTACTCATAAAGGGAAGCCTATCGGACTCACAGCAGATCTCTCAGCAGAAACCCTACAAGCCAGAAGAGAGCGGGGGCCAATATTCAACATCCTTAAAGAAAAGAACTTTCAACCCAGAATTTTACATCCAGCCAAACTAAGCTTCATAAGCAAAAGAAAAATAAATCTTTTGTGAACAAGCAAGCACTCAGAGATTTCATCACCACCAGGCCTGCTTTACAAGAGCTTCTGAAAGAACCACTACACATAGAAAGGAACAACCAGTATCAGCCTTTCTAAAAAATACCAAAAAGTAAAGAGCATCAACATAATCAAGAATTTACATCAACTAATAGGCAAACAGCCAGCTAACATTAAATGGCAGTATTAAACTCACATATATTATTATTAATTCTAAATTTAAATCAACTAAATCCCCCAATCCAAAGACAGAGACAGGCAAAAAAAGCCAAAACCCATCAGTATGCTGCATCCAGACCCATCTCACATGCAAGGATACACAAAGACTCAAAACAAAGGGATGGGGAAAGACTTACCAACCAAATGGAGAGCAAAAATAAATAAATAAATAAAAAGCAGGAGTTGCTTTAAAGCAACAAAGATCAAAAGAAGCAAAGAAAGGTATTACATAATGATAAAAGGATCAATGCAACAAGAAGAGCTAAAGATCCTAAATATATACGCACCCAATACAGGAATACTCAGATATGTAAGACCTATAAAGAGACTTAGACTCCCACACAATAATAGTGGGAGACTTCAACATCAGTATTAGACAGATCAATGAGACAAAAAATTAACAATGATATCCAGGATTTGAACTCAGATCCGGAACAAGTAAACTGAGTTAACATTTATAGAACTCTCCACTTTAAATACACAAAATATACACTCTTATCAGTACCACATCACATCTATTTACAGGTTTCAATGAAATATTGGTTGGCTGCTTGTTATTTTCTTCCCTCATTTTTTTTTCATGTCTCTATTATTAAGCACAATTATAGGCATACCCATTTTTAGACTGCATTCTAGCCCGGGCAATAAAGCAACACCCCCGTTCTCTCTCCCTCTTCCTCTTTTTCCTCTCCTTCATTCTTTTTTTTTTCTTTCTTTCTTCTTTAAAAATAAATAAATAAATAAAATAAGTACTATGATTTTAGAAGTTTTTCAGCCAGGCACGGTGGCTCACACGTAATCCCAGCACTTTGGGAGGCTGAGGTGGGCAGATCACCTGAGGTCAGGAGTTCGCGACCAGTCTGCCCAACATGGCGAAATCTCGTCTCTACTAAAAATACAAAAATTAGCTGGGCATGGTGGCATGTGCCTGTAATCCCAACTACTCGGGAGGCTGAGGCAGGAGAATCACTTGAACCTGGGAGGTGGGAGCTGCAGTGCACCAAGACTGTGCCACTGCACTAAAGCCTGGGCGACAAGAGTGAAACTCCATCTCAAAAAAAAAAAAAAAAAAAAAAAAAAAAATCAAGAGGTTTTTCTTTTCTTTTTCCATTTTTCAGTACTACAAAATATATAATAAGAAAGGTGACATCATATACACTTATTACTTCACTAAAAGCATGTACTAATTCCCAGATGAAAAGTCAGGTGAATGCTAAAGTAATCACCTTATCATTATCATTTCTTCAGCAATTTAAACACCATACCAGTTTCAAAAACAAAGCAATGCTTTTTTAAAAAAAAGAATTTGGGCCAGACGCCATGGCTAATGCCTGTAATCCGAACACTTTGGGAGGCCAAGGTTAGTGGCTCACTTGAGGCCTGAGGTTTGAGACCAGCCTGGGCAACATAGCAAGACTCAACGTAGCAAGAAAAATAAAAAATTAGCTGGGTATGATACTGGGTGCCTGTAGTCCTAGCTACTTAAAAGGCTGAGGCAGGAAGATTGCTTGAACTCTGGAGTTCAAGGCTGCAGTGAGCTGTGTTCACATCACTATACTGTAGCCTGGGTGACAGAGCAAGATCTTGTCTCAAAAATTTAAAGAGAGATGGGGGTGGGGTGGGGGAGAGAGAGAGAGAGAGAGAGAAAATGAGAAATATAAGGCATAAAACTATTTTTCATAGGGTATCTTTTTATGAAATACTGAATGGAATGAAAAACATTTTACTTAAATATCCTATATAATACAAATGATCATGTTAGATATTACTATATTACATTTATGCTAGTTCTAGTACTGATTGTTTTATTTTAAAAATGACAACAATATTCTGTAAGCAGAAGCAGGACTTTAGGGTCAAATGCTTAAATCAAAATGAAGAGCAACAGGGTTAAGGACAAGACATTTTAAAATAAGAAGGCATAGTAGTATTATTAGGTAGAACAAATTGCTTTAAGTCAAGGTTCTTGGCTATGGCCTAGTCACTTGAATCATGATCAGATAATAAATTAAGCAAAAGCTGTCTCACAACTATTTAAAAAGAAAGCAACAGAGAAGGCCCGTTTTTAAGCCTTTATTACATGATGTGCATTATAATCTAGTAAATGAGGGAATGGGGAATAGGAATCCAATTAGCAGATTAGTAAAAAGCTAGGAAACATCTCTGCATACAGAAAAGTAGAACTACATGGTACCTTTAGTACTGATAAATCTATACCTTATATACAGAAGGACCTCTGTGTATCTTCTGGTGAAAAGGCATGATTTTGTCAAATAAAATGAGTACAATGCAAAAATCAAAAATAGTTCTGCTTATAAACATACATAGCTGGACAAACACACAATAGTAACAACGGTCATATAAGACTGTGATTCCCAATGTTTTCCAAGACAGTGACTAGACTGCAAAATTTACCTAGTTCTGAATGCCAGCACCATTTCTGAAATGTGACTGACCTACACAGCAAGAACTCAGAAAGGGTCAGAGATTATTTCATCATAGTTTTATTTCCTTTATCAGACATTTTAGTTTTTACCCCTATAAGTTCAGTACAGACTCTAGTTTTGGTAATAGCAGAGCAGCTTGTATAAGATTAACACACTTGTAGAAACAGCAATGATTAACTCTGGATACAGGGACATTTCTTATCTCATTCTTTTCATTTTTGGTGGTTTGGTTTTGTTTTGTGTTTTTGTGTTGCTCTGTTGCCCAGGCTGGAGTGCAGTGGCGTGATACTAGGCTCACTGCTGCCTCAATCTCCTAGGCCAAGCAATCCAACCACCTCAGCCTCCCAAGTAGCTGGGACTACCACGCTGGGATAATTTCTGTGTTTTTTTGTAGAGACAGGGTTTTGTCATGTTGCCCAAGCAGGTCCCAACTCCTGGGCTCAAGCAATCAGCCTGCCTTGGCCTCCCAGAAGTGCTGGAAATACAAGCATGTGCAACTGCACCCAGCCCAAGAGGGACAGTTCTTTACATAAAAATGTCAACAGGCTGGGTGCCATGGCTCATGCCTGTAATCTCAGCACTTTGGGAGGCTGAGGCGGGCAGATCACCTGAGGTCAGGAGTTTGAGACCAGCCTGACCAATAGGGAGAAACCCTGTCTCGACTTAAAATACAAAAAATTAGCCCCATGTGGTGGCGCATGCCTGTAATCCCAGCTACTCAAAGCAAACAAATATGTCGTTACTGTTGATTTCAATACCCTCTTCTCAGTAAAAGACAGAACTGGACAAAAAAACTTAAAGGCTATGTAAGGTGGGGGTTTTTTTTGGTTGTTTGTTTGTTTGTTTGTTTTGGCTTTTTGCTTATTGAGACAGAGTCTTGTTCGTTGCCCAGGCTGGAGTGCAATGGCACAATCATGGCTCACTGCAGCCTCGAACTCCTGAGCTCAAGTAATCCTCTGCCTCAGTCTCATGAGTAGCTGAAACTACAGGTACATGCCACCATGCTCAGCTAATTTTCAAAAAAACTTTTCTTCTTTTGTAGAGGTGGGGTTTTGCTATGCTGACCAGGATGGTCTTGAACTCCTGGCCTCAAGTGATCCTCCGGCATCCACCTCCTCAAATGCTGGGATAATGGGCATGAGCCACTGTGCCCAGCCAGGCTATATAGATTTGACAATGCTATCAAGCATCTTAACTAGTATACCTGACAACTGTAAAAAAAACAAAATTCTTTTTCCAGTACATATAAGAACATTCAATAAGACAGACCACGCCAGGCATGGTGGCTCACACCTGTAATCCCAACACTTTGGAAGGCCGAGATGGGCAGATCATGAGGTCAGGAGATCAAGACCATCCTGGCTACACAGTAAAACCCTGTCTCTACTAAAAATACAAAAAATTAGGGGGTTAAGGGGAAAATAAGCCGAGCATGATGGCATGTGCCTGTAGTCCCAGCTACTTGGGAGGCTGAGGCAGGAAAATTGCTTGAACCCGCAAGGCGGAGGTTGCAGTGAGCTGAGATTGCAGCCATTGTACTACAGCCTGGGCAACAGAGCGAGACTCCGTCTCATAAAATATAAAAATAAAAATATAGATCACATAACAGGCCATAAAACTTCTCTCAATAAATTACAAATGGGCCGGGCGCGGTGGCTCAAGCCTGTAATCCCAGCACTTTGGGAGGCCGAGGCGGGTGGATCACGAGGTCAAGAGATCGAGACCATCCTGGTCAACATGGTGAAACCCCGTCTCTACTAAAACTACAAAAAAATTAGCTGGGCATGGTGGCGCGTGTCTGTAGTCCCAGCTACTGAGGCAGGAGAATTGCCTGAACTCAGGAGGCGGAGGTTGCGGTGAGCCGAGATCGTGCCATTGCACTCCAGCCTGGGTAACAAGAGCGAAACTCCGTCTCAAATAAATAAATAAATAAATAAATAAATAAAAATAAATAAATAAATAACAAATGACCGAAATATTACAGAGTACATTCTGTGACCACAACAGGATTAAATTAGAAGCCAATAAGAATTAAAATATCCAGAAATGTCCCTGAACACTGGGAAATTAAACAACATATTTCTATATCTTCACTGCTGTGGTCATCATACCTGTAAATACATTTATCAAAACTTATCTAACAGTCAACTTAAGATGTATACATTTCACTATACATAAATGTTTATCTCAATAAAATATTATATATATATATATATATGTTTTGTTTTGTTTTGGAGACACAGCCTTACTCTGTTGCCCAGGCTGGAGTGCAGTGGTACGATTCTGGCTCACTGCAATCTCTACCTCCTGGGTCCAAGCAATTCTCTTGCCTCAGGCTCCCAAGTAGCTGGGATTACAGGTGTGTGCCACCACACCCAGCTACTTTTTGTATTTTTTAGAACTCCTGACCTCAAGTGATCTGCCTTACGGCAGCCTCCCAAAGTGCTGAGATTACAGGTGTGAGCCACCACTCCTGGTCTAATAAAAAATATTGAAAAAAAAATTCAACGTGGGTTAAGCTGAATGCAAAGAAACACAAGATGAACATGTATCTATGTTTAAGGTGTAGTCAAAACAGCAAATGAAGGGCACTTCTCCAAGTAATCTGGTTTCTTTAGGGCTTGTTCAGCCTAGCTTAGAAAATTCTTAAGACAGAACCAAGGACATGAAATAAGTCTTATTTTTATGGCACAACATTGCAGCTCTAAGAATCTGCTAGAAAATATGTATTATTCATTCAATGAACATTTATTGAGTTTGTTGTTTAGTGGGGAGGCAGAATAAACTGACAAGTGAGAAATCTCTGGCCAGATACAATGGCTCACGCCTGTAATCTCAACACTCTTGAGAGGCTGAGGCGGGTAGATCACTTAAGGCCAGGAGTTTTGAGACAAGCCTAGCCAACGTGGCAAAACCCCGGCTCTACTAAAAATACAAAAATTAGCTGGACACGGTGGCGTGCACCTATAATCCCAGCTAGTCAGGAGGCTGAGCCATGAGAATCACTTGAACCCGGGAGGTGGAGGTTAATAGTGAGCCAAAATCCTGCCACTCATTCCAGCCTGGGCAATAGGGTAAGACTGTCTCAAAAAAAAAAAAAAAAAAAAAAAAAAAAAGAAAGGTGGTGGTGGCTCACACCTGTAATCCCAGCACTTTGGGAGGCTGAGATGGGCGGACCACAGGTAGAGATCGAGACCGTCCTGGCCAACATGGTGAAATGCCATCTCTACTAAAAATACAAAAATTTGGTGTGGTGGTATGTGCCTGTAGTCCCAGCTACTCGGGAGGCTGAGGCAGGAGACTTGCTTGAACCCAGGAGGCGGAGGTTGCAGTGAGCTGAGATCGCACCACTGCACTCCAGCCTGGCAAGAGAGCGAGACGCTGTCTCAAAAAAAAAAAAAAAAAGAAACAAAAGGGAAAAAAATCTAAATTAAAAATAAGAAGGAATACTATAGCAATAACCAGAAAAGGCTCTTAATCTAAATTGATTATGTCTGAACTGAGTTACAAATGTTAGATAAGGAAGAAACTATTTTAGGAAAAAGGACAATAATATACAATGGAAAAATGAGAAAATGGTCTATGTGAAGTACTTCAAGCAGGTATATAGTGGCCAAAGATTAGGACAGTGAGATATGAGGGGGGCCATATCAAAGATGTTGAACAGCATGGCCTGGCCTACCAAGGACTCTAACATTCATAATAAAATTCACTGATCGGCTTGGCATTTTAAAATAGGCACTCTGGTAACAAGATGGAAAATAAACTAAAATGGGGCAAGACTAGTGGCAACTATCAGTTAAGAAGCTATGGTAACAGGCAAGGGTATTAGATAGCAAGGTCCTCAATATCAGTAGGAAGAGTAGTTAAGACTCAGCCTCTAAATGATTCTTTCCAAGGTATGAATGCAGATGAGTCCAAGAGCTTCCGGATTTCACTAGGTTTTCTCTCCTACTTCATGAAGACTCATTTTGACACTTGGCTACATAACAACTATTTAATGCCTTGTGTACAAATTTGGCTATTACAAAAGAATGAACAGTTTGAGTGTAGGAAGCTTGTCTTCTGTATTTAGCAGGGGTTAGGAAAACTTACTTGTTCAAACAAACTGAATAGATTTGACACGATTGCTGATCCATCTCTATGGTTTTACACCAGTCTTCTTTTTTTTTTTTTTGAGACGGAGTTTCACTCTTGTTGCCCAGGCTGGAGTGCAATGGCACAATCTCGGCTCACCGCAACCTCCGCCTCCTGGGTTCAGGCAATTCTCCTGCCTCAGCCTCCTGAGTAGCTGGGATTACAGGCACGCACCACCATGCCCAGCTAATGTTTTGTATTTTTAGTAGAGACGGGGTTTCACCATGTTGACCAGGATGGTCTCGATCTCTTGACCTCGTGATCCACCCGCCTCGGCCTCCCAAAGTGCTGGGATTACAGGCTTGAGCCACCACGCCCGGCCACCAGTCTTCTTTTTTAAAAAAAGTATACCATGCATGAGAAATTCCCTAAGTTTTTTTTTTTTTTTTTTTTTTTTTGAGACGAAGTCGAGCTCTGTCACTCAGGCAGGAGTGCAGTGGTGTGATCTCAAATCACTGTAACCTCCGCCTCTTGGATTCAAGTCATTCTCCTGCCTCAGCCTCCTGAGTCACTGGGACTATAGGCATGTGCCACCACACCTGGCTAATTTTTTGTATTTTTAGTAGAAATGGGGCTTCACCCTGTTAGCCAGATGGTCTTGATCTCCTGACCTTGTGATCCACCCACCTTGGCCTCCCAAAGTGCTGGGATTACAGGAGTGAGTCACCATGCCAGGCCCTTTTTTCTTTCTTGAGACGGAGTCTCACTCTGTTACCAGGCTGGAGTGCAGTGGCCAGATCTTGGCTCACCACAACCTCCGCCTCCTGGGTTCAGGCAATTCTCCTGCCTCAACCTCCTCAGTAGCTGGAATTACAGGCACGTGCCACCATGCCCAGCTAATTTTTTGTATTTTTAGTAGAGACAGGGTTTCACCTTGTTGACCAGGATGGTCTCGATCTCTTAACCTCGTGATCCACCTGCCTCGGCCTCCCAAAGTGCTGGGATTAAAGGCGTGAGCCACCGCGCCCGGCTGTCATATCTTTTTCTATTAAAATTTCCAATGGCAGGGTAAACATTAGATTTCTAATATACACACAGAACTCCTACTACATTTAGTGCATTGTCTAGAATAAAGAGTTGGACTATAGTTATTTGCAGATTTGTTTAGATTTAACTTAGGAAAATTTGAATTTTTGTATATAGCTTATATATGAAATGATATCAAAGGCCATGATTTTTTTAAATTTTGGGATGATTTGTAGTGAAACGAAAAGAGAAAAGTTAAACATTGCTTTCACTTCTAGCCATTTAAATATTTAAGTTTTTTATCAAAAATTTTGTTTTGGCCGAGCGCGGTGGTTCATGTTTGTAATCCCCAGCACTTTGTGAGGCTGAGGCGAGCAGATCACCTGAGGTCAGGAGTTTGAGACCAACATGACCAACATGGAGAAACCCAGTCTCTATTAAAAATACAAAATTAGCCAAGTGTGGTGGTGCATGCCTATAATCCCAGCTACTCGGGAAGGTGAGGCAGAAGAATCGCTTGAACCCAGGAGGCGGAGGTTGCGGCGAGCAGAGATCATGCCATTGCACTCCAGCCTGGGTAACAAGAGCTAAACTCCACCTCAAATTTAAAAAAATGTTTTTAAGTATTATGCCATAAGAAGTAATTAAGTATTTAAAACACTCTATTTAACTAGTTCTGAAGCTCCTTTAAAATAACTTTTAGGCTGGGCAGCGTGGCTCATGCCTGTAATCCGAGCACTTTGGGAAGCCCAGGCGGTTGGATCACAAGGTCAGGAGTTCAAGACTAGCTTGGCCAACACGGTGAAACCCCACCTCAAAAAAAAAAAAGCCAAAAAAAAAAAAAACCACAAACTTTTATAGAAAGGTTATTTGGAAAAAATAAAAACAAAAGAATTTTTAAAAGAAAAAACAGCAAAAATTCAACAGACAAAAATTCAACCCATAAAAAAGTAATGTATTTGTTAGCTCATACTTCAAATCAGCAAGTCATTTTCCCAAATGACAGACATATATTCTGTAAGATCACTGCAATCACTGCCAGTTGAAAGGGGAAGATGTTAACCAATTATTTAAATGTGCTTTTTCTTTGAGATGGAGTTTTGCTCTTGCTGCTCAGGCTCGAGTGCAATGGTTCGATATCAGTCCGCCTCCCAGGTTCAAATGATTCTCCTGCCTCAGCCTCCGAGTAGCTGGGATTACAGGCGCCCATCACCACGCCCAGCTAATTTTTTGTATTTTTAGTAGAGAAGAGGTTTCACCATGTTAGTCGGGCTGGTCTTGAACTCCTAACCTCAGGTGATCTGCCTGCGTTGGCCTCCCAAAGGGCTGCAATTACAGGCATGAGCCACCGCACCTGGCCTAAATGTGCTTATTAAACTAAGATTTTAATTCTTTTGGTTTCATTTTCTCATTTAAGGGTTCCAGGACTTTTTCTTCCTTGACTGAACTATATGAGCATACAAAACATGGTCTCTAAATAGTGAAATAAAATACTGTAGCACTCTGTTACAAAATGAAAGATAAGTAATGGTTTTTGTGAGTTAACAAGGAAGCTACACAAAATTAAGTCAATTCAGTTTAAAAAGTTATAAAATAGAAATTTTGGTTACAGTTATATTTAAAAGACAATAAAATCAAGTCCCAATAGCATCAGGAACTTTACCAAAATGAGATGTTCTGATAGATAATCTAAATAAGGAAAAATAATAAAGCAGTAAATGGTAGGGTTTTTTTGTTTTGTTTTTTTGAGACAGGGTCTTTAGGCTGGCTGCAGTGGCTCATGCCTGTAATCCGAGCACTTTGGGAGGCCGAGGCAGTTGGATCACATGCTGAGTTCAGTGGCATAATCTGTCACCCAGGCTGAGTTCACTGGCATAATCATGTCTCATTGCAACCTCAAACTCCTGGACTCATGTGATCTTTCCATTTCAGCCTCATGAATAGCTGGGACCACAGGTTTGTGCCACCACACTCAGCTAATTTTTTGATTTATTTACAAAGACAGGCGTCTTGCTAGGTTGCTGAGGCTGGTCTCAAACTCCTGGACTCAAGGGATCCTCCCACCTTAGTCTCCCAAAGTGCTGGGATTACAGGTTGTAAGCCACTGCACCCAGCCACAAAATGGGTTTTGAATTCGGGACAAGATTGCAAAGGAAATCTCTCCTCATTATCACTAGATAGCTGTATCTGTCTGTATGGGTCAGGTTTTCATAAAAAAAATATATACCTAGGGCCGGGCGCGGTGGCTCAAGCCTGTAATCCCAGCACTTTGGGAGGCCGAGGCGGGTGGATCACGAGGTCAAGAGATCGAGACCATCCTGGTCAACACGGTGAAACCCCATCTCTACTAAAATACAAAAAGTTAGCTGGGCATGGTGGCGCGTGCCTGTAATCCCAGCTACTCAGAAGGCTGAGGCAGGAGAATTGCCTGAACCCAGGAGGCGGAGGTTGCGGTGAGCCGAGATCGCGCTATTGCACTCCAG
>NW_022437046.1:2600934-2620854 GCF_009761245.1 Sapajus apella
TGTTCTAACATCAGATTATGGTAATGGTTGCACAATGCTATAAATTTACTAAAAATCAGCCAGGCAGAGGGGTTCACACCTATAATCCTGATACCTTGGGAGGCCAAGGTGGGAGGATCACCTGAGTCTAGGAGTTCAAGGCTAGCTGGGCAACATGGCAAGAACCTATTATCTGGAAGAAAAAAAAAAAAAAAACTTAAAAATTAGCTGGGCATGATGGTACGTGCCTGTAGTCCCAGCTATTCTGGAGAATAAGGTGGGAGAATCACTCACGCCTAAGAGGTCAAGGCTGCAGTGAGCTGTGATCATGCTACTGCACTCCAGTCTAGGCAACAGAGCAAAAACCCATCTCAAAAAAATAAAAATAGCCAGGCACAGTGGCTCACGCCTATAATCCTAGCACTTTGGGAGGCCAAGGAAGACGGATTGCCTGAGCTCAGAAGTTCAAGACCAGCCTGGGCAACACAGAGAAAACCCATCTCTACTAAAATACAAAAAATTAGCCGGGCATAGTGTGCCTGTAGTCCTAGCTACTCAGGAGGCTGAGGCAGGAGAACTGCTTGAACCCAGGACACAGAGGTTGCAGTGAGCCAAGATGGCACCACTGTACTCCAGCCAGGGCAACAGAGTGAGACTGTCTCAAAAATAAAAAATAAAATAAAATAAAATTGGAAGCAATCAAACATTATGAAGATACTAGACATCAGCAGCGTTCACTATACACTATCTGGTAATTCTAGAGCTTCTAAACCTATGAGGCCACTTAGGGTCAGGGCTGGGGGCTACAGCAATGCCTTCTTTAGCTATTAACCAAGAAAAGGATAGCTTATAACAGGATATACAAGCAATTAGCTCACACCCTTATCAAAATGTCTCTAAAAGAGAAAGCCAGCTGGGTGTGGTGGCTCACACCAGTAATCCCAACACCCTGGGAGGCTGAGGCATGCAGAACACTTGAGGCCAGGAGTTTGAGACAAGCCTGGCCAACATGGTTAAGCCCTGTGTGTACTAAAAGTACAAAAATTAGCCAGGCATGGTAGCGCACACCTGTAATCCCAGCTACTGGGAAATGTGAGGCATGAGTATCCCTTGAACCCTGGAGACAGAGGTTGCAGTAAGCCAAGATTGCACCACTGCACTCAGCCTAGGTGACAGAGAGAGACCCTGTCTCAAACAAAAAAATAAATATAAGAGAAAAAACATATAAGAAATAGAAAAGCGCAACCCAGATGAAGCTACCCACTGCTTTGTCTTAGAACAGTGGCATATGGCTAATATAATGGTATTACACAAATTATTTAACTGTCTGTGGCTTCTATGGGTTCAGTTACTTATCATTTACTACATTCCATACACATTGCTAGGTTCTGGGAATATATAATTCTGATGAGAGAGAGAAAGAGAGATTTTCAATATACTGTGGTAAGTAATGATACTGTTTTTGCTGAGATCAGGTCTGTGAAAACACAGAAGAGAATCAGGTGTCACAGACAGGAGGTAGGATGGGAATGTCAGAGAAAATGTTGCTGAAGAGCTGACGTCTAAACTGAAACTTCTAAGGAGTACAATTAGGAAAGGAAAAAAAATGAACGTTCTAAGCAAAGGGAGCAAAAGCATGAGCAAAAATTTGGAACCATGAAACAATGCTAATGAGGAAAGAATTAGTGATCATTCTATATTACTTACATAATGGTTCAAGGCATGGAGGGACATAAAGTAAAAAATAAAAATATAAAGATTTTTTCATAAAGCTTTAATTATTTAAAGTATGTTACTTTTACCCTTGGTTGATAACCCTCAATTAAGAAAATTATTGGTCTATAAATCTCATAAATCTGGGAACACTACTCTATATGAAGAATTAAGCAAGTGAATCTCTGGCTGACCTATCTTGTAGAAAATGGCTTGATAATGTGACATCTCCCTATATTTTCCTGCCCTCCCCCAAAACACCTGTTGTAAACATTGTTCAAACACTAGCAGTTTATTAAGGATAAAGTAACCAGAATTTACTTTTACAACATGAAACAGAACACCATTAGTGACAGCAAATACTTGCTTTCATTTATCTCAGTCTTGGCATCAAATTCCGAAGTAAAGTTACCAGCAGGCACGGTGGTTCACAGCTGTAATCCCAGCACTTTGGGAGGTTGAGGAGGGCGGATCACCTGAGGTCAGGAGTTCAAGACCAGTCTGACCAACATGGAGAAATCCTATCTCTACTAAAAATACAAAATTAGCTGGGCATGGTGATGCATGCCTGTAATCCCAGCTACTTAGGAGGCTAAGGCAGGAGAATCACTTGAACCCGGGATTCGGAGGTTGCAGTGAGCCAAGATCGCACCATTGCACTCTAGCCTGGGCAACGAGACGGAAACTCCATTTCAAAAAAAAAGAAAAAAGAAAAAAAACAGAAAATGTACCTTTAAAGCAATAAAGTAGGAATGTAGTGAGAGTATGGCAGATTTACAACTTTGCAATACTTCTGTGCACAATCTGAAGTTTGTCAAGTCTTTTCTCTTCTTCCAAAAACGATGCCATATTTATATTTTTCACGGCTTCAAAATATACTGCTAGTTTGTAAGGCCTGCTCTTGCAGGTGGAAGAAAACCGTACACCATAGAATAGAATACTCACCAATTATTTCATGTTTTTTCAATTTGGTAACCTGAACCCAACTTACCTGCTTTACATTGTATCCTGCTTTTGCACTAGTTTCAATAAACATAACATTCAGCTCTTTGGCTTTCCTCTCTCCCTCCTCAATTGACACTTGCCTGTAAAAAAAAACAAAACTTCTTACTTTTGAGACACGATACAGTAAAATAAAGATGATAAAGAAAGCTCTGAAAATACCTTTCCTTGATATAAGGACTGGTTATACAGGTCAGATTAGTTTGAAAATTCATTAATCTGCGACACACTTGAAATTTGTGTGTTTCTGTGTGTATACACTTAACATTTTTTAAAGACTTTTTTTTTTGTTACTGATTTGCTTTTACTTGACAGGGATCATCCTGTAATTTTTTTACTTTTAAAAACTTAATAGGTTGAGGACTGCTTGAGCCCAGGATGTTGAGGCTGCAGTGAGCCATTATCAGGTTAACATGTCACTGCACTACAGCCTGGGCAACAGACCCTGTCTCAAAAAAAGAAAAACCTAAAAACAAAACAAAAACACTTAATAGTTTGCCTCTTTCCCTTAATATTAGACCATAGGCTTTTAGCTTTATAATTCAAATCTTTGTGTAAAATAATTTTTATAGCTAGATAATTTTTGTCAACTTGCTCCTATAATTTATGTAACCATTCCCAAACTATTAGAATGCAATTTGTTTTGAATTTCACACTACTATAAAAATTGTTGCCCTTAATATCTCTGTGCTTAATATTTTATGCAATGCAAATCATTTCCTTAGGTTAGATTTTGTGGATTTCTTTTTTTTGAGACGGAGTTTTGCTTGTTGCCCAGGCTGGAGTGCAATGGTGCGATCTCGGCTCACTGCAACTTCCACCACCTGGGAGGCTCAAGTAATTCTCCTGCCTCAGCCTCCCGAGAGCTGGGATTCCAGGAACCCACTACCACACCTGGCTAATTTTTGTATTTTGAGTAGAGATGTGGATTCACCATGTTGGCCAGGCTGGTCTCGAACTCCTGACCTCAGGTGATCCACCCACCTCAGCCTCCCAAAGTGCTGGGATTACAGGCATGAGCCACTGCGCCTGGCCAATTTTGTGGATTTCTATAAGTGGAGTGAGTCAAAGACATGTATGGTAAAGCCTCTAGATACAAAATATTAGTACTTTAATATTTCTTTTACAAGGTATTTTGTGATGCATTACAATTAGCACTGTGTCTCAAATTGTGAGCTCTTCAAGTGCAAGATTATCTCATTTATATTGGTATCCCTAATGCCTAAGCTGCCAGATACGAATTCTATAAATATACAAATGTTCTAATTCGATAAATTATCAGTTGACAAACCCTGCTTCCTACAACACAGAAACCTGGGCAATGGAAGAGAATTTCTACAAGCTCCTATCTGCCTGCATGTGTGCCCTTATATTGTACCTCTAGTCCTAATACTACAGAAGAATTGTCCTTATTCTCAAAACTTACACCTATGTATTAGATCCCATTCCCTTCTTGCCTATAAGAAATTATTCTAGAATTCTCCACTCCCTAAAAACAAGAACATTCTCTTACATAACACTCCAACTTAAGATTTTACATTTGCTTGTTTTATCTTCTCATTCTCTCTGTGTATATAAATTTTCTGACACTTTTAAAAAACCATTTGAGAGTAAATTGCCAATATGCAGACCTTTAGCCCTAAATTTTTCAGCAGTGTGAATTTCCTAAAAACAAGGACATTCTCTTATACAACCACAGTACAATTATTAAATTTGGGAATTAACATCAATATCATACCATCATTGAACTTATAGGACATTATTCCAATGATGTCCTTTACTGCCAATTATTCCAATGTGCTCTACGGCAAATTACATACTTCTTTGAAAAGAAACTTTCTCAATTATTTGGTTATCCTGAGGTACTCAGAATACAGAGGGAGGGAGAGGAAAGGAGGATAAATGCTCAAGTCAGTCTCTGGCATCTTCCAAAGGTGAACAATGAGTTTTCTCCCTATTATCATAACTCATGGATTTAAACAAATTTTACAGTAATTACTGATTTTCAAATTTTCCTACAGTTTGACCAGTAGAGCTTTTTTGAGTTGGCTCTCCTGAATCTGATATAACCCCAATGGTCTTCCTTGATTTGTGATACATGATGTTCCAGGCCCACTGTTTACATTTTCTGGCCCAGATGCCAAACTTGTCATTTCTTCAAGTAGCCCTGGTTCCTTTGGAGAGAAATGGTATTTATATACAGTACTGTGGGCTCATTCCTCCTGGTTTAAGTCTATTCAGTAGATAGAGCTAGAAAATATTTAAAAATTTCAAATGCTAAAAAATGTAATAAGGCCAGAAGTGGTGGCTCAGGCCTGTAATCCCCGCACTTTGGAAGGCCGAGGCAGGTGGATCACAAGGTCAAGAGATCGAGACCATCCTGGCCAACATGGTGAAACCCCATCTCTACTAAAAATACAAAATATTAGCCGGGCGTGGTGGCGGGTGTGTGTAATCCCAGCTACTTGGGAGGCTGAGGCAAGAGAATTGCTTGAAACCAGAAAACAGAAGTTGCAGTGAGCTGAGATTGCACCACGGCACTCCAGCCTGGCGACAGGGCAAGACTCTGTTTCAAAAAACAAAAAAAGTCATGAATTCATGCTTATATTTGTTATTTATATTTAACTTTATTAATCTTATAGCTGTATTTCCATCTCCCATGTCTAAAATCTCAGTTCCCAAAGACAATTATTAAGCAAAGTATTCATTATTTTATGCAGAATACACAAAATGATTTTAAGAATACCCAACATCATCACCAACATGTTTACTACAAATAGTAAAGATGTGGCTGGCTGTGGTGGCTCACGCCTGTAATCCCAGCACTTTGGGAGGCTGAGACAGGTGGATCATTTGCGGTATGGAGTTCGAGACCAGCCTGGCCAACATGGTAAAACCCTATCTCCACTAAAAACATGAAAATTAGCTGGGCATGGTGCTGCATCCCTATAGACCCAGTTACTTGGGAGGCTGAAGCAGGAGAATCACTTGAACCAGGAGGCGGAGGTTGCAGTGAGCCAAGATCACGCCATTCACTCTAGTCTGGGAGACAGAGCAAGACTCAGTCTTTAAAAAAAAAAAAAAAGTTAATTTGTTTTTGAGACAGGGTCTTGTTCTGTTGTACACATGAGTGCAGGGCAGGATTGTAGCTCACCATAACCTCAAACTCCTGGCCTCAAATGATCCTCTTGCTTTGGCCTCTTTTGGGAACAGAGGTGTAAGCCACCATGGCCAGCCTAATTTATTTAAACTTATAATTTATATTTCTTTTTAGGTCCTGATTTATAGTTTATTGATTGTACAGGTCCCAGTCCCTCATTTCAGCCACTCATGGGCGCACTAATCGAGACTCAAAGGTTTTCTGCTCAAAGGCATACATGCACAGGAGAGCACTTCCGCTAGGCATGCATTTACCAGCTGGTATCTCTGAAGCAGCCATTTCCCTTCAGACTCTGCGGGCACAACCAGTACTTAAAAGATGGACATACAGCACAGTGGTGTGAGGGTTGTATCCTCTACCTCTACCATGCTCTGCCTCCAGGCCCTGCTGCAGCTTCTGGAGGTATTTGATGCTGAGCTCCACAGCAGCAGTCCAGCTGGGATGGTAGAACAGTAGGGTCCCTCATTTTGTTTTGGGTAATGTGCATATACATATGTATTTCTCTCTTAAGTAAACTATACCATATGTTACGTACTACTTCACTTTGCATTTTTTCACTTAGTCATATATCCTTAAGATTCACTCCACAGTAATATATACATTCTTCATTCCTTTTTTTTTTTTTTTTTTTTTTTTTTTTTTTTTTTTGAGACAGAGTTTCGCTCTTGTTACCCAGGCTGGAGTGCAATGGCGCGATCTCAGCTTACCGCAACCTCCGCCTCCTGGGTTCAGGCAATTCTCCTGCCTCAGCCTCCTGAGTAGCTGGGATTACAGGCACGCGCCGCCACGCCCAGCTAATTTTTTGTAGTTTTAGTAGAGACGGGGTTTCACCATGTTGACCAGGATGGTCTCGATCTCTTGACCTCGTGATCCACCCGCCTCGGCCTCCCAAAGTGCTGGGATTACAGGCGTGAGCCACCGCGCCCGGCCCTCTTCATTCCTTTTTATACCTGTTTAGTACTCCTTTAAAAGGATGTTTGTTTCTACTTTGGGTGAAATGGAAAAAAAATAAAAATAAAAGGATGTTCGTAAGTTTGTCAAACCACTTCCCTTTTGTGGGCACCTGGGTTGTTTACAGTCTTTAGCCATTACAAACAGTGCTAGAAGTTACAAATAGAGCTATAGTAAATAGACTTGTATATATGTCATTTTTTTTTTTAGACGGAGTTTCGCTCTGTCGCCTAGGTTGGAGTGCAATGGTGTAATCTCAGCTCACTGCAACCTGTACCTCCGGGGTTCAGGCAATTCTCCTGCCTAAGCCTCCCGCGTAGCTGGGACTACAGGCGTCTGCCACCACGCCCGGCTAACTTTTGTATTTTTAGTAGAGACGGGCTTTCACCGTATTGGCCAGGCTGGTCTCAAACTCCTGACCTTGTGATCCTCCCGCCTCAGCCTCCCAAAGTGCTAGGATTACAGGCATGAGCCACTGCGCCCAGCCTGTCTTTTTTGTATTCTTACCAATGTTATCTTGAGGAGGTTCCTAGAAGTGGGATTTCCAGGTCAAAGGCTAAATGTCTATGTTAGATATTGCCAAAAATCAACTCTCTCTCCTACGCAGGCAACTGCATTGCCTCAGCAATTTATGAGAGTACCTGTTTTCCTTGCAGCCTTGCTAGCAGAGGATTTCAACAAACTTGAAATTCTGGCAGTCTGAATCTGAGGCAAAAATATTTCTCAGTGTAGTTTCAATTTGTATTTCAGTAAAAGCAAGATTGTTCTTCTTTTCAGATAGTTAAGAGCTATGTTACTTTCTCCATGAACTGTTCATGTTTCTAGTCATTTTTTTTCTATAGTGCTATTTGTCTTTTGCCTTCTCTATTTTTAGAAGCTTTTTTCTTTTCTTTTTATTTTAAATTGATTGTTCCAGAAAGTCTGGGGAGAATACTGATTATTCTACAATCAGTCCTTACTTCCTCAGGATGAATTCCCAAAAGATACACCAACCATTGCATTTTCGGGGTAGTTTCCAGAAGAGATTTAAGTCTGTTGCCCAATGGAAATATCTGCTCTTTGCAGTTTGGACTCATTCTGTCTTTCTCCCTAGACTGCTCAGCAGGATAGAAGCTTTTTATATATTTGGGATATTAGCCATTTTTTATATGATTTACAAACACCTTTCCGTAGTTTGCCATTCACTTTGTTTATAATGTTTTATGTAATCAAACTTATTAACACTTTCCCTTATTTTATGTCATAGGATTAGTATCAATAAGAACCAGAATTCAGGCCAGGCGCAGTGGCTCACACCTGTAGTCTCAACATGTTGGGAGGCTGAAGTGGGCGGATCATCTGAGGTCAGGAGTTTGAAACCAGCCTGACCAACACAGTGAAACCCCAATTTTACTAAAAACACAAAAAATTAGCCAGGTGCAGTGGCGCACACCTGTAATCCCAGCTACTCAGAAGCTGAAGCAGGAGAATCGCTTGCACCCGGGAGGTTGCAGTGAGGTGAGATCCCTCCACTGCACTCCAGCCTGGGCAACAAGAGTGAAACTCCATCTGAAAGAAAAAAAGAAAAAGGAACCAAAATTCAGTTAGTCCTTATTTTATTTTCACAATTAAATCTCTAATCCCTTTAGAATTTGTCCTAGTGTAATATGAGAACTTGATCCAATTTTATCTTTTTCTGTACAGTTAACCAGTTACTCCAATCAATTTTTTTTTTTTTTTTGAGACGGAGTTTTGCTCTTGTTACCCAGGCTGGGGTGCAATGGCGCGATCTCGGCTCACCGCAACCTCCGCCTCCTGGGTTCAGGCAATTCTCCTGCCTCAGCCTCCTGAGTAGCTGGGATTACAGGCACGTGCCACCAAGCCCAGCTAATTTTTTTGTATTTTTAGTAGAGATGGGGTTTCACCATGTTGACCAGGATGGTCTTGATCTCCTGACCTCATGATCCACCCGCCTCGGCCTCCCAAAGTGCTGGGATTACAGGCTTGAGCCACCGCGCCCGGCTACTCCAATCAATTTATTACATAGTTCATTTTCTCCAGTGATTTGAGGTACCACTTTGAAACTTATTTTCCATATGAAACTGGGTCTGTTTCTAACATTTCTACTTTATTCCACTTTTCCGTAACTATTTGTGCACCAAGACCACACTGTTTTAATTATAGAGGCGTTATGTTTTTGTTTTTAAGACAGAGTCTCACTCTGTCACCCAGGCTGGAGTGCAGTGACAGGATCTCAGCTCACTGATCTCCACCTCCTAGGATCAAGTGATTCTCATGCCTCAGCCAACCAAGTAGCTGGGATTATAGGCATGTGCCACCCAGTATGGCAAATTTTTGTATTTTTAGTAGAGACAGGGTTTCACCATGTTGGCCAGGCTGGTCTCGAAATCCTGGCCTCAAGTGATCCACCTGCCTAGGCTTCCCAAAATTCTGGGATTAGAGGTGTGAGCCACCACGCTGGCCAGATTTTTCTTTTACTATTATTAATATAAATAGGGTCATCTTGTTCATCTTATCTTATAACTTCAAAGGTGAGGGAGCAATCTGTCTTGAACTCACTATAGTGAGATTTTCAACCCCACCGCTTCAGTGTGACTACTTGTCAACATTAATAACCTCCAAACTTCTAAATCCAATGATTAATTCTCAGTCTTAATTTGGTTTGACCTTAAAGAGCATTTGACATAGTTAATAACTGTCTTCTCCTTAGAACATTTATTTTGAGTTGGCTTTCAGAACACTGTATCCTCCTGGGTTTCTTCTGTATCCTTCTGGTTTTCTTCTTCTGGCAAAAGAAGTAGGAAGAAAGCCAGGAGGATACAGTGTTCTTATTTATTTATTTCTTATTTATTTCACTAGTTCCTCTTCATGTCCTTAACTTCTCAGTCAGTGGATCTTAACCAGGGGCAATTTGGAGAGAAACGTTGGTTGTCACAACCTGATTACGTATGTGCTACCGGTATCTACTGGGTAGAAGCCAAGGATATTGCTAAATATCCTAAAATGCACAGGACAATTCATTACAATAAAGAATTATCTGGCCGAAAATGTCACAGTGCCAAGGTTGAAATACTCTGTTTTAAATAAAGAATGCCCTAAAACGGTCAGGCGCAGTGCCTCACACCTGTAATCTCAGCACTTTGGGAGGCCGAGGTAGGTGGATCACAAGGTCAAGAGATCGAGACCATCCTGGCCAACATGGTAAAATCCCATCTCTACTAAAAATACAAAAAAATTCGCTGGGTGTGGTAGCGCACGCCTGTAGTCCCAGCTACTTGAGAGGCTGAGGCAGAAGAATCGCTTGAACCCGAGAGGTTGCAGTGAGCCAAGATAGCACCACTGGACTCCAGCCTGGCAACAGAGCAAGGCTATGTCTCCAAAAAAAAAAGTCATAAAACAAAAAAAAAAAAAAAAAAAAAAAAGAATGCCCTAAAATGTACTCCTTGGTGTTCTTCTCCATCTATAATTACTACCTTGTTGATCCCATACAGTCTTATGGTTTTAAATACCATCTATATGCTGATGACTCCCAAACTTATATATCTAGCCTGGACTGTTCCTCTGAACCCCAGACACGGATCCAACTGCCTATCTGACATCTTGACTAAGATTTCTAATGGCCATTCTACACTTAACAAGACCAAATCTCGGGTCATATTCTCTCCCAAAACAGCTCTTTAAACAGTCGTTCTTATCTCAGTTAATGACAGTTACTCAGGCCAAAAATCTAGGTATCAACCCCGACTATTCCTTCATTCATACTCCACATTCTACCCATCGGTATGTATTCCATCCACTGCATAAGTATATCCTGATAGCTCTATCTTCAAAATATATCTGAATTTAACCACTTATCACTGTATAAGCTATCATTGTCTTAGTCCAAGTCATAATTTCTCGATTGGATGACAGACTGGATTAGTCTTTTTTTTTGAGACAGAGTCTCACTAATGGCCAGGCTGGAGTGCAGTGGCACGATCTTGGCTCACAGCAACCTCTACCTCCTGGGTTGAAGCAATTCTGCCTCGGCCTCCTGAGTAGCTGGGATTACAGGCACGCACCACCATGCCCGACTAATTTTTGTATTTTTAGCAGAGATGGGGTTTCACCGTGTTGGCCAGGCTGGTCCTGAACTCCTAATCTCCAGTGATCCACCCGCCTCGGCTTCCCAAAGTGCTGGGACTACAGGGGTGAGGCACCATGCCTGCCCTACCCTTTTCATTTCAATAGAACAAACAGTGATCCACGAAGTTACTCCTCTACTCAAACCCTTTAATATCATTAAGAGTGAGCCCTTACTTTGCTGTACATGATCTGGCCTTCATTTGATCTATTTATTTGTTTGCCTTATTGCCTACTACTTTCTATCATCCTTTTTTTTTTTTTTTTTTTTTTTGAGACAGTCTCTCGCTCTGTCACACAGGCTGGAGTGCAATGGCATGATCTCAGCTCGCTGCAACTTTCGCCTCCTGGGTTTAAGCGATTCTCCTGCCTCCGCCTCCTAAGTAGCTGGGATTACAGGTGTGCACCACCACACCTGGCTAATTTTTGTATTTTTAGTAGAGACAAGATTTCACCATGTTGGTCAGGCTGGTCACAAACTCCTGACCTCGTGATCCGCCCACCTCAGCCTCCCAAAGTGCTGGGATTACAGGCGTGAGTTACTGCGCCTGGCCCCATCATCTTTTATCCAGTTATAAAGGTCTCTTTGCTGTTCCTTGAATCAGCTAAGTGTATTACTGACTGTGATGGCTAATGTTGAGTGTCATCTTGATTGGATTAGAGGATGCAAAGTATTATTCCTGGGTGTGTCTGTGAAGGGGTTGCCAAAGGAAATCAATATTTGAGTCAAAGGACTGGGAGAGGCAGACTCACCTTCAATCTGGATAGGTACAATCTAATCAGCTGCCAGAGCAGCTAGAATAAAGTAGGCAGAAGTGGAAGGACTAGACTGGCTGAGTCTTCCAGACTTCATCTTTCTCCTGTGCTGGATGCTTCCTGCCCTCGAACATTAGGCTCCCAAGTTCTTCAGCTTTTGGACTCTTGGACTTACACCAGTTGTTTGCCAAGGGCTCTTGGGCCTTCAGCCACAGACTGAAGGGTGCACTGTCAGCTTCCCTACTTTTGAGGTCTGGAGACTCGAACTGGCTTCCTTGTCCCTCAGCTTGCAGATGGCCTATTGTGGTACTTTACCTTGTATTTGTGTGAGTCAATACTCCTTAAAAAATTCTCTTTCGTATATACATATATCCTATTGGGCCTTTCACTCTTGAGAACCCTAATATACTGACTCAGAGATTTTTTTCATTTTCTGAGCCCTTTGCCTACAACCTTCCCCCCTCAAGATAGTTACATAGTTAACCTCCCCCTCTTCATAAAGTCACCAGTCACCTTCTCGTTGAGGTCTTCCATTGCCAACCTATCTAAAATTTCAAATCCTTCCTTAGCATTTCATGTCCCCTTTCCCTGCTTCATTTTTCCCTGTTAGCATCTATCACTATCTAATATATTACATATTTTATTGACTTATTTATTGTCTGGATTGCTCTCTGTGATAAAGGTTCCTTGAAGATTTGTCTTTTGTGTTCACTACTGTATGCTAGTGCAGAAGCATCTGGAACATAAGTGACACCAATAAATATTTCTTGAATGAGTGCTCACTAGTCTATAAAGCCTATACATGGAGGATTCAGGACAGAAATCCTTACTGGTTTTAGATTCCTGATCATATCCACTAAGGTGGTCCTAATAAAGTAGCTGGAGGTTAACTACAGTAATGGTCCCAATTGTGGTTTGACTATGTCAGATGCACCTAGGAAGATTCTTCAAAATATAGATTCCTGGGCCCTACTGCAGGCTCACTAAATCATAGTATCTAAGGGTAGTACCAAAACTTCTAAAACTTAAGTCTTTTATTTACTCTCAAAGAAGGTTAATAAAGATATTTAACTTTGCGCCGGGCGCGGTGGCTCAAGCCTGTAATCCCAGCACTTTGGGAGGCCGAGGCAGGTGGATCACGAGGTTAAAAGATCGAGACCGGGGGCCGGGCGCGGTGGCTCAAGCCTGTAATCCCAGCACTCTGGGAGGCTGAGGCGGGTGGATCACGAGGTCTAGAGATCGAGACCATCCTGGTCAACATGGTGAAACCCCGTCTCTACTAAAAATACAAAAAACATTAGCTGGGCATGGTGGCGCGTGCCTGTAATCCCAGCTACTCAGGAGGCTGAGGCAGGAGAATTGCCTGAACCCAGGAGGCGGAGGTTGCGGTGAGCCGAGATCGCGCCATTGCACTCCAGCCTGGGTAACATGAGTGAAACTCCGTCTCCAAAAAAAAAAAAAAAGATCGAGACCATCCTGGTCAACATGGTGAAACCCCATCTCTACTAAAACTACAAAAAATTAGCTGAGCATGGTGGTGCGTGCCTGTAATCCCAGCTACTCAGGAGGTTGAGGCAGGAGAATTGCCTGAACCCGGGAGGCGGAGGTTGCGGTGAGCCGAGATCACGCCATTGCACTCCAGCCTGGGTAACAAGAGTGAAACTCCGTCTCAAAAAAAAAAAAAAAAAAAAAAAAGATATTTAACTTTGAATTTTTTGTTTTGATTAAAATATATTCTTCTGACTACAAAAGTAATCAATTTTTCAAAGATGAATCAATAAAATCGTCCACAATCCCACTCCCTTCCCCAAAAGAACCACAGTTAAGTTTCATGTATTCTTATTCAGATTTTTTCTAATAGAGCAAACAAATAAATCACTACCATCTTTTTTTATTTTCTGAGACCGAGTTGTACTCTGTCACCCAGGCTGGAGTGTGGTAGTGTGATCTCGGCACAATCTCAGCTCAATACAACCTCCGCCTCCCAGGTTCAAGCAGTTCTCCTGCCATAGCCTCCCGAGTAACTGGGATTACAAGTGCATGCCATCATGCCCAGCTAATTTTTGTATTTTTAGTAGAGATGCCGTTTAACCACATTGGCCAGGCTGGTCCCAAACTCCTGACCTCAAGTGATCTGCCCACCTCGGCCTCCCAAAGTGCTGGGATTACAGGCATGAGCCACCTTGCCTGGCCTACCATCTTTCTTTAAATAGAAAAGATATTGTGTTATACACACTGATCAAGTGTTTTTCTAAGCTTCATGTGTTAGATATATGTTAAAACATCAATAAATTCCTCTCATTCTTTTTAATGGCTACAAAGATATAAATAGTATAAAATACTATTTAAATATTTGAATACTAAATACTAATATTTAAATATTAAATAGTATATATAAATGGTATAAATAGCATTTTATACTATTTATATCTCCAATCTACTACTGTTGGACATCTAGATTGATTTTTATTTTTTAGTATTACAAATAATGTTGCAAAACAGTACAGTCACCTTTTCACATTTCTGTGGGACCATCTGTGAGATATTGGGTCAATAACGTTATTTTAAATTTTAATATAATCCAACTGTTTCCCCCAAAGTTGTATATACATTTTCAGAGCATGAGAGTTCTTATTTATTCAAACTCTTAACATTACTGAGCATTTAAATCTTCTGAATCATGGTCGATCTAATAGGTGAATATGCTCTTTATGTATTCAAACTTATCAATCTTTCCCTTTACGGCTTCAGGATTTCATGTCATGCTTATAAAAGGTCAAAATATAAAGATGATAAGAAAAATTAAGTCTTTTACCCATTTGAAAGTCATTTCAGTGGAATGAACAAGCTCTGTTTCTCTTAAACATGAGCAGTTGAGAGATGATAGTCTGGCAAAGATTACCAAGAAAGATGGTAATTTCAAAGGAGCTGACAAATGTTACCTTAAAGAAAAATTATTACAAATATAATTTGGGGTTGGGCATGGTGGCTCACCCCTGTAATCCCAACACTTTGGTAAGCCGAGGTGGGTGGATCACCTGAGGTCAGGAGTTCAAGACCAGCCTGGCCAACATGGTAAAAACCCATCATTACCAAAAAATATAAAAATTAGCCAGGTGTGGTGGTGGGCTCTTGTAATCCCAGCTACTTGGGAGGCTGAGGCAGGAGAAATCACTTGAACCTGGGAGACAGAGGTTGCAGTGAGCCGAGACTGTGCCACTGCACTCCATTCTGAGCAAGAAGAATGAAACTCTGTCTCAAAAACAAAACAAAACAAACAAACAAACAAAATATATATATATATAATTTTGATAAGTTCCTATCATTTGGGTACTCAACTGAAATGTTAAGCAATAAAAAAAACTAATCCTATAACCATCCTCCTCAGATGACTCTGGCTATAGAGGGAAACAATTCAGATATACAAGTTTTCTATTTAAAAATGACGGTACTGGCCAGGCATGGTGGCTCACGCCTGTAATCCCAGCACTCTGGGAGGCTAAGGCAGGTGGATCACAAGATCAGGAGTTCAGGACCAGCCTGGCCAAGATGGTGAAACTCCATCTCTACTAAAAATACAAAAATTAGCCAGGCATGGTGGCAGCTGTAATCCCAACTACTCAGGAGGCCGAAGCAGGAGAATCTCTTGAACCTGGGGTTGGGGGCGAGGGGTGTGTGTGTGGAGGTTGCAATGAGCTCAGATCACACCACTGCACTCCAGCCTGAATGACAGAGTAAGACTCCATCTCAAAAAAAAAAAAAAGAAGGTACCTAAGATGAAATCACTTTGAATTTACTTTTAAATTAAGAAAGACTTTTTTTGCAACTGTACTACCAATTCTTTTTTTTTTTTTGGAGATGGAATCTCACTGTATCACCCAGGTTGGAATGCAGTAGCACAATCTCTTGGCTCAATGCAACCTCTGCCCCCGGGGTTAAAGCAATTCTCCTTTCTCAGCTTCCCGAGTAACTGGGATTGCAGGCTCCTGCCATCACTCCCGGCTAATTTTTATATTTTTAGTAGAGATGGGTTTTTGCCATGTTGGCCAAGCTGGTCTCGAACTTCTGACCTCAGGTGATCCGCCCACCTCAGCCGCCCAAAGTGCTGGGATTACGCGCATGAGCCACCACACCCGGCCTGTACTACCAATTCTAATTTAAGTGCCATAGGCATAAATGGGCTTGAAATCTCCACAAGTCTTTTAATACTGGATTTCTTTGCAACATTTGAATTAATATCACAAGTTCATTACCTAAATTTCAATATCCATCTCATGAATAAACAAATAATAAATAGTAAAAGCTCTTACTATTAAGTAGTATGGCCAAAACTATTTAAAGCAGAAAGAATATGCAGTAAATCCCTTAAGAATGCTGAAAGCAAATATTCAAGCCAAGGGTTCTACAGTGAATGTTAATATACTTTGCATCCTGTGACTTGAATATCGCTTTGCTCATTTGACTAAGGTATCACAATCAAGCTATTCAGTGCAACTACAGAGTCTGGCTCAACCACACAATTAAAAAAAACAAACACCTAAAAAACAAAATCCCACACCACTGAATTATAATGAATGTTTATAAGAAGACTACTAAGAGTCTGCATCTAATCATTATGAATAATTTTTAAAGATAAGGTTTCTTTTGCAAAGGGTTTGCTCTTTAACAAAACACTATCCATGCTTATGAGATCTCAAAAAATGCAAAATATTTACTGGCTTCATGTCTAAACAATCTTGCACAAGAGTTATTTACACATGGGCTTAAACAAAATAAAATTCATTTTCCATTAAGGACTGGGTGTTTAATGTTTACATTTGTATTTCAGGTTCCCATGCTAAAGAAAAGTAAGGGGAGGACATAAACTTAAGGATTAAGCATGTCTCCTCTGAAATAAGTTTTCATTGAACAAAAATAAAAGGCTACATAACACAGAAATCAAACATTACACAAACATAAAATAACTCCATACCTCTTGTCAGCAAGATCTGTTTTATTTCCTACTAGCATGATGATAACATCACTTCCTCTTTCTGTTCTGACATCATCAATCCATTTTGTAGTTTGTTGGAATGAGTTAACGTCTGGCATAGGAGGGTAGACAGAGAGATTAGTGTTGTTGAAAAATGCCTCCCCAGGTGGTGGGCACCTCCCTCCAAAAAAGCCCTCAAACTTGGAAGGGGTCTGGCACATTAGTACCCCACTTTTAATGTGCCTGCAACATAACTCCATTTTATCTGATTACAACTGTCAGCAATTTAAACAAATTACAAGAATTAAATCTTCAAGGTTCCTTTTAAGAGTAGTTAAAAAGTTTTTTGAACATGACCAAATGAGCACAATGTAGTATTTAATTGGGAGAAAAAAAAAAACTTATTGAAATATAAGGACAGCTATGGCAGATAATATGGTGTCACATTGCCACAATGCTTTTTTGATCACTTACACATACCAAACGTGACAAAGAAAGCATTTTCAAAAGTATGTCAGCCAGTAAGTCCCAACACATCCAGAAAATTTTTAAAGCCTTTCAACAGCTTTCAACACCACTGTTTGCACTGTTTCCTCAGTTTGTGATCACTTTAACCTAAAGTTTATTTGTTTAATGCACCAGAAACATTTGCAACAAAATTTATTTTTTCTAGGGTTGGATTCTAAGTAGAGTACTTCAACACTTATTACAGTAGCTAAAGAAAACAATATACTACTATTATTTTAATCACATTAGTGGAATTATAAAAAAAAAATACACCAGGTTTCACTTGCTTTGGTTAAAGTAAGCACAAACATTTTAAAGCTACAAAACTTGTCAATGCACAATATGAACATACTTCTTTCTTTAAAACAAACAGCAACCCAAAGTAAAGGTGCAAAGGAAAAAAGAATGCATATAGCACCTATCTCAAAAAAAAAGTCCTTGAATGCAATCTTCTAATTTTGCCAGCACAATTATTCTTTATTAGATATGGCTCCAGACTGAGGAGATATCAAAAAATGTATAGTAACAGTATTACTAGTCAAAATGAATAGATCCTTTGTCTATGTAAGATTTTTTTTTTTAGCCCAAGATACCACATCTGTGTAGTGTGGTAAATTTTTTAAAAATTTAAAAAGAAAGCCCCTTTTAAAAAACTTAAAAAGGTCTGGGCACGGTGGCTCATGCCTGTAATCCTAGCACTTTGTTGTTGTTGTTGTTGTTTTTGAGACTGAGTTTCACTCTTGTTGCCTAGGCTAGAGTGCAATGGCACCATCTCGGCTCACTGCAACCTCCACCTCCTGCGTTCAGGCAATTTTCCTGCTTCAGCCTCCCAAGTAGCTGGGATTACAGGCATGTGTCACCACAACTGGCTAATTTTATATTTTTAGTAGAGACGGGGTTTCATCATGTTGGTCAGGCTGGTCTCTAACTCCCAACCTCAGGTGATCTGCCGTGGTTGGCCTCCCAAAATGAGGGGATTACAGGCGTGAGCCACTGTGCCCAGGCTAATCCTAGCACTTTAAGGCTGAGGCAGGAGGATCACTTAAGCCCAGGAGTTCAAGACCCTGGTTTTCCTATAAATTATAAACCACTATATGGAATAATGTTTAATATTGCCTAATGTATGTCATAAGCCAATTTACAAAGGCAATTTCAATCACAAAGCATTTTCTTGTCAGTCACCAATACTTCATGGAAAATTTACAGTCATTTAAAAGGCCACAGGCATTATTCAATCTTCAGGAAAAAAGAAAAAGACTACTAGCTGTTTCATCTCTCATTTAAAATTTTTTTCTTGGAGGGAAATAAAAGTGTAATTTGTTAGCAATAAAGTCAGTCAGTCACAAAACCAAAATATGATTCAAATAAAAAAGATTAATAAAAAACTATGTATTATGTTTTCTCTGTCTTCCTCTACAGAGAGAGAATGGCTGGAAGGGGAAAGCAGAGAAAAGCTGGCTAGCAGAAGCTTGTAATAGCCTCAACAGAAACCCTGGAGGATTTGGAAAACTTGGCAAGACACTTAAATGCAGATTATTTTATTTTAGAGAAATCTGAGATCAAATTAAATGAAAAGGAGACATTCCTCCAACTATAATTATGGTATGGCGTAGGAATAACAGGATACTGAGAAACCCTTGAAGAGAATTAGTAATTGAACCCAAAAGAAAATTCTGGGGCAAAAAACCTGGCACAGTTAGATATAAAGCACATTGGTACAAACACCAAAGCAAGTATTTCTGACCTGGCTGGTATGTGATTTACTATGATAAAACTTATTTTTACACGCCAGTAAGGAAAACAAGCACAAGACAAGAACATGCATGCAGCTAAGCTAAAGGTTGAAAGAAGATTAGAAATGCATAATTCCCCCCACTCACTTGTGATATCATAAACAACAACTGCCACAGTGGAGTCACGAATGTAGCTAGGAATCAAGCTCCTGAACCGCTCTTGACCTGCTGTGTCCCATAATTGCAATCGTACCTAACAACAAAATCAGTCAAACAAGCAAGAAAAATATGAAAGGTCAACCCATTGCAATATACCTACTTGTAATATCGTAAACTACTACAGCTGCAGCAGAGTCACGGATGTAACTGGGAATGAGGCTACGGAAACGTTCCTGACCCGCAGTATCCCACAGCTGAAGCCTGATCTGTGAGATGGGAAAAAATAAATAAAAAAAAAAAAAAAAAAACAAACCAAACTAATACTAAAAAGAAAAAAGAAACAATGCTTTTTTTTTTTTTTTTTTTTTTTTTTTAAGGGAGAGGGTGGGAAGGAAGTAGAAAGAAGATTCATGCAAGAGGTTGCAGGGAGTGAGGAATGAAAATAACACAAAACTCCTTTTTCAAAAGGGAGAAATATTAAAAAGTTGTGTACTCTGAAAGTAAATGGCTGGAAAATGTCACTGGGAAAGATTTCACAGAATCAGAAATATGGCTTCCCTTTTTCCCTACTTAAAACTTATTTGAATCCCTATGTCTTCCCAGGTGGTGAAAAGTAGACTGTTGATGCTTAAATACAGACAAAAAAAACAAAAACAAAAACAAAAACCAACTAAGGTAAATGTCAATGAGCAGCCCAAGCTATCAGAGTAAAGGACTTAATGCTTCTTTGAAAGCTCTCAAGCTAAACTGTGTCACTTTCCTCTAGAACACTTTGAAATTGGGTCTTTACTGTGCTTGTACTTCTCCCATACCTTTCTCGTGTGTGTGTGTGTGTGTGTGTGTGTGTGTGTGTGTGTGTGTGTGTG
>NW_022437046.1:2620864-2626190 GCF_009761245.1 Sapajus apella
TGTGTGTGTGTGTGTGTGTGTGTGTGTGTGTGTGTGTGTGTGTGTGTACTGTAACAAAAGGGAGGAATATCTTTTGGCAGACCTACATAAACATTTCTTTACCTACTATCTCTTATCTATATTATTTTTCCCATACATTTCTCCCCAGAATGTGTGTGTAATGTAACAAAAAGGGAGAGTACCTTTTTGCAGCCCTACATAAACATTTCTTTACCTACTATCTCATATTTATATTAAGTATTTCTCCCATACATTTCTTGTGTGTGTGTGTGTGTGTGTGTGTGTGCGCACGCATGCGTGTGCATGTATAACGTAAAAAGGAAGAGTACCTTTTTGCAGCCCTACATAAACATTTCTTTACCTGCTATCTCATATCTATATTACATGAAGAAAAGCCTGAGAGAATGTGTGTGTGTGTGTGTGTCTGTGTAATGTGACAAAAAGGAGGAATATCTTTTTGCAGCCCTACACAAAAATTTCTTTATCTACTATCTCATATCTATTTAACAGAAAGAAAAGCCTGAAAATAAGCATCAAGTTCTTGCATCATGATAAAGTTGCTTCCAAGCTTACGAAAAAAAAAAAGGTTTTTTTTTTTTTGAGACAGAGTCTTATTCTTGTTGCCCAGGCTGGAGTGCAGTGGCGTGATCTTGGCTCACTGCAACCTCCTGCTCTCAGCTTCAATCGATTCTCCTGCCTCAGCCTCCCAAGTAGCTGGGATTACAGGCGCCCGCCACCACGCCTGACTAATTTTTGTACTTTTAGCAAAGACTGGGTTTCGTCATGTTGGCCAGGCTTGTCTTGAACTCCTGACCTCGGGTGATCCTCCTGCCTTGGCCTCCCAAAGTGCTGGGATTACAGGAGTGAGCCACCACGCTCAGCCGCTTTTAAATTTGAAGAAGTGACATGCTATACATCAAAACATAAAAGAGAACATTCTGGAAAAAAACAAATCTAAGAAATAACACTGAAAATAAAATGTTTTTGGATACAGGTCTCAAAATACTGCATTTAAGATATTCACAGATTTAGGTGACAAGAATCTCTTCAAGGGGTAGTGGCTAGAATACAGATTTTGCATTGTATTTAAAGAGAACATTCCAAAGGATGGAAGACAAAAATCCAACAAGTAATTTACACATTTACACATTACGTGTGTGTGTGTGTGTGTGTGTGTGTGTGTGTGTGTGTGTGTCAGAGAGAGAGAGAGAGAGAGAGACAGAGTTTCGCTTTTGTTGCCCAGGCTGCAGTGCAGTGGTGTGATCTCAGCTCACTGCAACCTCCCCGCCGCTCTCAAGGTTTAATCAATTCTCCTGCCTCAGCCTCCCAAGTAGATGGGATTACAGGCGCCCGCCACCACGCCCAGCTAATTTTTTTTAATTTTTAGCAAAGTTGGGGTTTCATCATGTTGGCCAGGCTGGTCTCAAGCTCCTGACCTCAGGTGATCCACCCACCTTGGCCTCCCAAAGTGCTGGGATTACAGGCGTGAGCCACCACACCCGGCCCACATTACCTCTTTGTAGTCAGTCACTTTGATACACATCCTACTCTGACAAAAAAAAAAAATCTTGAAGTTCACAAATTGAAATATTTTTGAATGCCTTAAGAGTGGCATTTAGAAGGTCTTTAGCAGCTTTAATTTCTTCATAAAAATTAAAGCTCTTTGTTTTCATTTTTCCAAATCAAAATGACTGCCAAGTACTACTCTAATAAAGAGTTTTTCTCAACAACTGTAACTATCTTTGGTAAATTTGCTAAGCATTTCTCATGGTGACAATCATTGATTATAACTCTGATCACAGTTTCCTAACCTGGAATGTTGCAAAAAAATGCACACTGAAAATATTACTCACTGTTCGATCCTCCAAGTACATTGTTTTTGATAAAAAGTCGATGCCAATTGTTGCCTGTAAAACAAAACAAAGACGTTAACAAATAATAGTAGTTTAATGTGACCAGTAGTTTAAGATTCAAATGGGATCCATGATTGTGGAAGAAATAATGAACAAACCAATACAACATAGCCAATTAAGGACAAACAAAATTTGAAGTGATAATGGTTTCCATGTATTCAGCACTTGCTTCATGTTGGAGATTGTGTTCTAAGCCTTTTGTTTTGTTTTTGTTTTTTTTGAGATGGAGTTTTGCTTTTGTTGCCCAGGCTGGAGTGCAGTGGCTCGATCTCGGCTCACGGCAGCCATCACCTCCTAGGATCAAGCGATTCTCTGACCAAGTAGCTGGGATTACAGGCATGCAACACCACATCCAGCTAATTTTTTGTATTTTTAGTACAGATGAGGTTTCTTCATGTTGGTCAGGCTGGTCTTGAACACCCAACGTTAGGTGTTCCACCCACCTCAACCTCCCAAAGTGCTGCCATGAGCCATTGCGCCCAGCTGTTTTAAGCCTTTTACATGATCATCCCTAATCTTTATACATTCCTGCCAGGTAGTTTTTTCTCATCCCTATTTTTCTCATTTTACAAATAGTAAGACAATGACAACTTTAGTTTAAATATTTGTATTTGAACTCTAGTTTGAATATCTGATTGCTCCCCACTCAGAATGGCACATATTTGCCTCAACAGCAGTTCTATAAAATATTGCTGATATAAACAACTATTCTGCCTGACCTCCTACATAGTGGTTTGTCAACTGTCCTGATGCCAGACAGCCAGAGACTCACAAACATTATAACCTTCCATAAAAGACATGATTTTTCCAATATAAAATATAAGTCACTAGGTAAGGAAAATAAGTTTTCCTCTCTACCACACAATGACAGCTTCCTTCTGTGGTGAAAATACATGTAAAGTTCTGTGCCTAGCTGCTGTTTTCCCTATGAAAAGAAAATGGTGAAATAATAAGAGAAGATAAAGAAGGCAGACTAGAAAAAAGAAGGGAAAAAAAGAATCCAAAATTAATTAGGGGAGATAAAGAAAAAGAATGGAAGAAAGAAAAATGATTCAAGAAAGGGGAAAGGGCCGGGCGCAGTGGCTCAAGCCTGTAATCCCAGCACTTTGGGAGGCCAAGGTGGGTGGATCACGAGGTCAAGAGATCGAGACCATCCTGGTCAACATGGTGAAACCCCGTCTCTACTAAAAATACAAAACATTAGCTGGGCATAGTGGGCGTGCCTGTAATCCCAGCTACTCAGGAGGCTGAGGCAGGAGAATTGCCTGAACCCAGGAGGAGGAGATTGCGGTGAGCTGAAATCGTGCCATTGCACTCCAGCCTGGGTAACAAAAGCGAAACTCCGTCTCAAAAAAAAAAAAAAAGGGGGGGGGAAGTTGATATGGACTCTATTTTAGAAGTTTAATCATCTCATTAATAAATGTTTGTGTGCAAATATGCTATGTATGTATGTGTGTGTGTGTGTACATACATATTTTTCCCCTAACTACCTCTGTGCCCCATTCCTTAAAACAGAAACTAGTTGAGACTGTGCATTTAAAATATGAGTTATTAAGAATTTTAAATTCTTTTTTTTTTTTTTTTTTGAGACGGAGTTTCACTCTTGTTACCCAGGCTGGAGTGCAATGGTGTGATCTCGGCTCACCGCAACCTCCGCCTCCTGGGTTCAGGCAATTCTCCTGCCTCAGCCTCCTGAGTAGCTGGGATTACAGGCACACACCACCATGCCCAGCTAATTTTTTGTATTTTTAGTAGAGACGGGGTTTCACCATGTTGACCAGGATGGTCTCGATCTCTTGACCTCGTGATCCACCTGCCTCGGCCTCCCAAAGTGCTGGGATTACAGGCTTGAGCCACCACGCCCGGCCCGGCCTAAGAATTTTAAATTCTTAAACAAACAAAAATTAGATCAGAAAAGTGGTCCATCCAATTGGGGATTTTATTTCTGTTGGCAGAAAAATAGAACTCTGTGTGTGTGATAGTTGAATTCTCACAAGATCTGATGGTTTTACAAGGGGCATTCCCCTCTCTACGCTCTGTGCTTCTCCTTGCTGTCACCATGTGAAGAAGGACATGCTTGCTTCCCCTTCTGCCATAATTGTAAGTTTCCTGAGGCCTCCCCAGTCATGTGGAATTGTTTTTCTTTTATAAACGACCCAGTCTCAGGTATGCCTTTATCAGCAGTATTAGAACGAACTAATACATGTGTCTTCTTTAATTTCTTCCAGCAGTGCTTTGTATAGTCTTATGCTGTTTGTTAAATTTGTTCCTAAGTATTTTATTCTTTTCTGATGCTTCTGCAAATAATTTTTTTTTTTTTTTTTGGAATGGAGTCTTGCTCTGTCACCCAGGCTGGAGTGCAGTGGCACAATCTCGGCTCACTGTAACCTCCACCTCTCTGGTTCAAGCAATTCCCCTGCCTCAGCCTCCTGAGTAGCTAGGATTACAGATGTATGCCACCACATCCAGCTAATTTTTTAGTATATTTAGTAGAGACGGGGTTTCACCATGTTAGCCAGACTGGTCTTGAACTCCTGACCTCAGGCAATCTGCCTACCTTGGCCTCCCAAAGTGCTGGAATTACAGGCATGAGCCACCACGCCCAGCCTGCAAATAAAATTTAAATAACATTTGTATTATCTTATTTTTGGAGACAGGGTCTCACTTCTGTTGCCCAGGCTAGCATACAGGGGTGTGATTTTGGCTCATTGCAGCCTCAACTTTCTGGCTCAAGCGATGCTCTAGAGTAGCTGGGACTACAGGTGCATGCCACCACACCCCAATAATTTTTGTATTTTTTTGGTAGAGACAAGGTTTTGCTATGTTGTCTAGGCTGGTCTGAAACTCCTAGGCTCAAGAGAACTTCCCCTATTGGCCTTCCAAAGTGCTGGGATTATAGGCATGAGCCACTATGCCCTGCCTAGAGATAATATCTTTATATGACAAACCAATGCAGTGTTGGTAAGTCTTCACACATTTTCACATATATTCAAGAATAAGGCCGGTCTCAGTGGCTGATGCCTGTAATCTCTGCACTTTGGGAGGCCGAGGCAGAGGGATCACCTGAGGTCAGGAGTTCGAGATCAGCCTTACCAATAAGGTGAAATGCCGTCTATACTAAAAAATACAAAAATTAGCTGGGTGTCGTGGCAGGTGCCTGTAGTCCCAGCTGCTTGGAAGGCTAAGACGGGAATTGCGGCCGGGCGCGGTGGCTCATGCCTATAATCCCAGCACTTTGGGAGGCCGAGGCGGGTGGATCACGAGGTCAAGAGATCGAGACCATCCTGGTCAACAAGGTGAAACCCCGTCTCTACTAAAAATACAAAAATTAGCTGGGCATGATGGTGTGTGCCTGTAGTCCCAGCTACTCGGGAGGCAGAGGTTGCGGTGAGCCGAGATCGTGCCATTGCACT
>NW_022437046.1:2626290-2630575 GCF_009761245.1 Sapajus apella
TATGTATCGACTAAGTGCCAATTTATACACATTGCCTCATTTAGTTATTTATTCATTATTTATTTATTTAGAGACAGAGTCTAGTTCTGTCACCCAGGCTGGAGTACAGTGGCATGATCTTGGTTCACTGTAACTTCTGCCTCCTGGGTTCAAGCAATTCTCCTGCCTTAGCGTCTCAAGTAGCTGGCATGACAGGCATTCACCACCAAGCCCAACTAATTTTTGTATTATTAGTAGAGATGGGGTTTCACCATGTTGTCCAGGCTGGTCTTGAACTCCTGGCCTCAAGTGATTCCCTTGCCTCGGGCTCCCAAAGTGCTAGAATTATAGGCATGAGCCAATGCCCCCAGCTTGTTCATCAAATATTTATTAAGGACATACTTGCAAATACTGTGTAAGGTACTAGAGATAGTGATGAACAAGCATGCAGTTGGTCTCTACCCAAACTGGAAGGTAGACATTTAAAAATCATGTAAACCTGTCCATATTCATCAGAAATATTTATTGAACTCTATTCCTTCCAAATACTGGGGTAGGGGGGGGTTTGACTTCTTTCTTGTTTGATAGAGTCTTGCTCTGTCACCCAGGCTGGAGTGTAATGAGGCAATCTTGACTCACTGTAACCTCTGCCTCCTGGTTCAAGCAATTCTCTTGCCTCAGCTTCCCAAGTAGCTGGGACTACAGGTGTGTGCCACCATGCCCAGCTAATTTTTGTATTTTTCAGTAAAGATGGGTTTTCACTGTATGTTGGCCAGGCTGATCTTGGACTCCTGACCTCAAGTGATCTGCCCTTACCTTCCTACCAAAGTGCTAGGATTACAGCCGTGAGCCACTGCGCCTGGCCAAAAGAAATATTTATTGATTACCTGCTAGACACCATCATTAGGAGCTGAGAATTCTGTGGTAAAGAATAAAAAGCAGATAAGAATCTATGCCCTTGCAGAGGTTATAGTCTGCTAAGACAGACAAACAGTAAGCTAATTAAGTAAAATAGTATGTTAGAGAGTAGTATAAAAGAAAAAAAAACGGGAAAAGGACAACAGAAAATATTACAGTATTGTGTCAATATTTTTAGATAGGAATACTCAATAAAAGCTAAGAAAAAGACTCTCACCACCCCTACCCACATATCTATATACTCTAAACCAGCACCTTGCATTTCAATACATAAGATTTCTTTTGTTTTTTAGTTATATAAATATAATACCAAAAATTTTATGTATGTCAATTCCTGTGCAGTAAATATTTCTAACAAATAGGTTTTTAAAGAAAAAACGGAACTGTTTCTCAAATTCCATATAAATGCTTATGCATTTCTCATTCACTTTGACTTAATATGGGATCACTGCATATAGGCTGCAGAAAGTTCACACTCAAGAACAGCTATGTAGGCCAGGCACGGTGGCTCATGGCTGTAATCCCAGCACTTTGAGAGACCAAGGCAGGTGGTCCATGAGGTCAGAAGATCGAGGCCATCCTGGGTAACACGGTGAAACCCCATCTCCACTAAAAATACAAAAAATTAGCCAGGCGTGGTGGCACGTGCCTGTAGTCCCAGCTACTAGGGAGCTCAAGGCAGGGAATCACTTGAACCCACAAGGCAGAGGTTGATGTGAGCCGAGATCGCGCTACTGCACCCCAGCCTGGGCAACAGAGCGACACGCCATCTCAAAAAACAAAAACAAAAAAGAACAGCTATGTAAAGCATGTAAAATGGCAGCAATTCAAAAGGTGATTTCAAAAGCAAAGAAAGATATCCCACTGAACACTTCATTTTCTCTTCATGACAAAAACATTCACTTGAGAATATATCGAAGTACATTTATGGATATACATAGACAACATCACAAAGCTAACAATAAATTTTCCAATATATAAGTCAAGAACAGTACTCTCCCATGTGTGTACCTATGCAACAATCTTGCATGTTCTTCACATGTACCCCAAAACCAAAAATGCAATAAAAAAAATAAAAAATAAATTTTTTTAAAAAAAGAACAGTACTCTTCCTCCTCCTCTAAAAATGGCAAATTGTGACTTACAAATTATGCAGCTAGGTAGTACTATAAAGGCCACAATCATTATCATGCTAAGAACATGTTTTCCTAAATATATTTCTTTATAGCACTTTTTTTTTTTTTGAGACGGAGTTTCGCTCTTGTTGCCCAGGCTGGAGTGCAATGGCGCGATCTCGGCTCATCGCAACCTCCGCCTCCTGGGTTCAGGCAATTCTCCTGCCTCAGCCTCCTGAGTAGCTGGGATTACAGGCACGCACCACCATGCTCAGCTAATTTTTTGTATTTTTAGTAGAGACGGGGTTTCACCATGTTGACCAGGATGGTCTCGATCTCTTGACCTCGTGATCCACCCACCTCGGCCTCCCAAAGTGCTGGGATTACAGGCTTGAGCCACCGCGCCCAGCCTCTTTATAGCACTTTTGACTAGATTAATAAATTATGACTGTTAATTGTCCAACCTCTCCCCACTAGAAGTTCCATGACAGTAAGGTTGGTTTATTTTGTTCACTGCTGTATGCTGTATACCCAGGGTACAGAACAGTGTCTCGTATATAACAAAAACTCCAAGAAATAAAGAATAATTAAGGTGTTGAGAATGATAAATGCCAGAGAAGATAAGATTTAGCACAGTTAGAGACTGGCTTTTGACAGGAAGAGGGCATTTACTATAGTATACTGGAATGAAAGAGGATTGGTACAAATACTGTTTCATGTACACAGCTGATGTGGTAAGAAAAATAAATAAGGGCATTCTTGCCTTATACCTTCCATTTCTCTAAGAAGCAAGGTCTTCAAAGTAAGGGTCAAAGAAGAGTTATAAAGTGGTAAGTTCAGGTTTGAGGAGTACGAATAAGTATAAAATAGTTACTCTGAAGAGTGCCTGGTAAACCCATAAACTAGTTGACACTAGCAACATTAATGTATTCTAGAACCAATGAGGAGAAATGAGATGACTAGGTTCATAACACAGATTTTGCCAGAGATAGGTGACTGAACCAAAGAGAAGTGTATTAGTCTGTTTTACACTAATAAAAGACATACCCAAGACTGGGCAATTTATACAGAAAAGGAGGTTTAATGGACTTACAGTTCCACATGGCTAGGGAGGCCTCACAATCATAGTGCAAGGCTAAAGGCACTTCTTACATGGTGGCAGCAAGAGAGAATGAGAGCCAAGCAAAAAGGGTTTCCCTTTTTATGAAACCATCAGATCTCGTGAGACTTACTCATTACCATGAGGGCAGTATATAGGAAACCACCCCCCATGACTCAATTATCTTCCACTGGGTCTCTCCCACAACTCATGGGAATTATGGGAGCTACAATTCAAGATGAGGCTTGAGTGGGGACATAGCCAAATCATATCAAGAGGCTAGAAAGTTAAAGAATTTCCCATGGAGTCTAAGCTAAAAAAGGAAAAAGATAAGACAGAAGACATAGGACTGGATGTTTAAATATAGCATGGAAGGGCCAGGCACGGTGGCTCATGACTATAATCCCAGAACTTTGGGAGGCCAAGGCAGGCAGACTGCTTGCGCTCAGGAGTTTGCCATCAATCTAGGCAACATGGCAAGATCCTGTCTCTACTAAAAATACAAAAATGGCCAGGCATGGTGGCTCACGCCTGTAATCCCAGGACTTTGGGAGGCCGAAGCAGGCAGATCACAAGGTCAGAAGTTTAAGACCAGCCTGACCAACACAGTGAAACCCTGTCTGTACTAAAAATACAAAAATTAGCCAGGTGTGGTGGCACATGCCTGTAATCCCAGCTACTCAGGAGGCTGAGACAGGAGAATCGCTTGAACCCTCAAGTGGGAAGTTGCAGTGAGTAGAGATCGCGCCACTGTACTCCAGCCTGGGCGACAGGGCAAGACTCCATCTCAAAAAACAAAACAAAAAAATTAGCCAAGCATGGTGGTGCACACCTGTAGTTCCAGCTCCTCGGGAGGCTGAGGCAGGAGAATCACCTGAACCCAGGAGGCGGAGGTTGCAGTGGGCCAAGATGGAGCCGCTGTACTCCAGCCTGGGTGAAAGAGAGAGACTCCATCTAAAAAAAAAAAAAAAAAAAAGCTGGGCATAGTTGTGCACACCTGTAGTCCCAGCTACTCAGGAAGCTGAGGTAGGAGGATCTCTTGAGCCTAGGAGGCAGAGGCTGCAGTGAGCCAAGATCTCACCACTGCACTCCAGCCTAGGTGACATGGTGAAAGCCTGTCTTTAAAAAAAAAAAAATTAAAAACAAGTTTTTTTTTTTTTTTTTTTTTTTTTTT
>NW_022437046.1:2630675-2667681 GCF_009761245.1 Sapajus apella
CCAAAGTGCTGGGATTACAGGCTTGAGCCACCGTGCCCGGCCAACAAGTTATTTTTTAAAAAATGAAAAATTAAATTAAAATAACATGGAGGAAACAATGGGTTGAAGGTTTTAATGTGAACCACTGGAGTAGAAACTATTATAGTAAGAGTACCTGAATAAAAAAGTTGGAAGGACAGAAGATTGAGGTCTGAGAAGAGAATATATGATTTTTGGAGAAGGTTGAGATTATGGAAATGAAAAGTACAGAAGGCTAGTAGATGGTCTGTGTGAACATTACAGTTGTCTAAAATGCTGACAGATTGTAAAGAAGAGTACCATGAAAACAAGTGCTAAAGTATGCAAAGAAAGAAAGAACACAATGTTGTTCTCCATGGTAAATGACAATAATCACAAAAGAACAGAGCTTTTGGTCAGGTGTGGGGGCTCATCCCTGTAACCCTGGCACTTTGGGAGGCTGAGGCAGAAGGATCTCTTGAGCTTCAAGACCTGGGCAAGATGGCAAAACCATCTGTAGAAAAAAAAATTTTTTTTCATTAGCTGGGAGTGGTGGCATATATCTATAGTCTCAGCTACTTGGGAAACTGAGGCAGGAGGATCCCGTTAGCTCAAGAATTCAAGGTGGCAATGAGCTATGATCATGCTACTGCACTCCAGCCTGGGCGACAAAGCAATACTCCCATCTCTTAAAAGATAAAGAACAGGCTGGGCGCGGTGGTTCACGCCTGTAATCCCAACACTTTGGGAAGCTGAGGCAGGCAGATCACAAGGTCAAGAGATCAAGACCATCCTGGCCAACATGGTAAAACCCTGTCTCTACTAAAAAATACAAAAAATTAGCTGAGCGTGGTGGCATGTGCCTGTATTCCCAGTTACTCCGGAAGCTGAGGCAGAATTGCTTGAATCCGGGAGGCGGAGGTTGCAGTGAGCGGAGATCTCGCCACTGCACTCCAGCCTGGCAACAGAGCGAGAGTCCATCTCAAAAAATAAAAAATTTTTTAAAAAAATAAGGTAAAAGATTCACAATGTGCTTAATGCCTCAAAGTACATGCTCTTTAGATTACTAAATTATTCCTTTTTGTTCTTTGTTTTTTTTTTGTATTGAAACTGTGCAGGTTGTAAGGGCAGAGACATCAGTACTTGTTCCCGATCTTAGAATGCGTTCAGCCTTTCATCATTAAGTATATTAGATGAGCCTTTTTTTATGGACACTTGTTACCATTTTGAAATTTCCTTCTATTCCTAGTTTGCTGTTGTATGCTTTTATCATGAAAGGCTGCTGGATTTTGTCAAATGCTTTTTACGTGTACATTGAAATGATCATGTGATTTTGTCGTTTATTCTATTCAAATAATGTATTATGCTGATTGCTTTTTGTATATTCCACTTCATAAATGATGCACAGGCCAGGTGTGGTCTGGCCTAATAATACTGTATAATAATAAAAATAATAGTGTATAATCTTTTTAACATGTTGCTGGATTCAGTTTGGTAGTATTTTATTGACAATTTTTGTGTTTATATTCATAAGGGATATTGGTTTGTAGTTTAATTTTGATTATCTTTGTCTGGGTTGAGTATTAGAGTAACACACTGACCTCACAGAATGAGTTGGGTGGCGTTCTCCTCTATTTTTCCGAAGAGTTTTATAAACTACTGATGTTATTCTCTAAAGGTTTCATAGAATTGACCAATGAAACTATCTGATGCCGGAATTTTCTATGTGAGCAGAAAAGTTTTTATTATTAATTCTCTCTACTTATTATAGATATATTCAGATTTTCTATTTCTTCTTGAGATAGTTTTAGTAGACTGTCTTTCTTGGAATTCGTCCGTTTTATCTAAGTCATCTAATTAGTTAGCATATAATTGTTCATAGCATTCCATTATAACCCCTTTCTTTCTTTTTTTTTTTTTTTTTTTAATATCTCAGCTGTGCAGAGATCTTTTTTTTTTTTTTTTTTAAGAGACGGAATCTCTTTGTCACACAGGCTGTAGTGCAGTGGTACGATGTTGGCTCACTGCAACCTCTGTCTCCCAGGTTCAAGTGATTCTCCTGGCTCAGTTACACAAGCAACTGGGATTACATTATGCCTGGCTACTTTTTGTATTTTTAGTAGAAATGGAGTTTTGTCACATTGGTCAAGCTGGTCTTGAACGCCTGACCTCAGGTAATCCACCTGCCTCAGCTTCTCAAAGTGCTGGGATTATAGACCTGAATCACTGCTCCTAGGCAATCCTTTTTATTTCTGCATAGTTGGCAGCAATGTTCCCTCTTTTCTGATTTTAGAACATGAGTCTTCTTTTCTTCTTGATCAGTCTAGCTGTAGTCAATTTTGCTGATCTTTTCAAAGAACCACTTTTAGTTTCATTGACTTCCTCCATTGTTTTTCTGTTCTCTCTTTCACATATTTCTGCTTTAACCTTTATTAGCTTCTGTATTAAGCATATCTTTTTATTTTCTATAGTTCTGATGTTTTGACATCAGGGTCCTTGCTAACACTGGAGGGACTGCCCCTGCCAGGATTAGCTTTTTCCTTACAGATAGTGAACCCACCTGTGAGTACTCCTTTCATAGGCAAACCAACCATACTAAAGCCAATACCCTACCATCTCCTCTATGACACTGAGTGCCAATACTATACTGCCCTAATCACCTGGGCCAGGTACTAGACAACTAGAAATAGCCCCTCAATCCCAGAAGCACTGAAATCATCCAAACTAGCTAATCCTAAACCTGCTTACCCTGTCTTGTGTGCCTCTTCCCTTTGAAACCACAATCAAGGCTTTTGCCCACATTTCCCCAACCACCTGCCTTCTAAATGACCCAGTATTTCCCCATGTGGCCTGCTATATAGCATGGCATGCCCTCTCCTCAGGATCTGTGAGTATAATAAACTATTTTTTCAATGGCAATCACCTCCTGATCTATTGGCCTCACCATACAGGAATAATAATAAAACCTACATTTTAAAGTAGCCTCTTCCTTCTGTTGGTTTTGGTTTGGTTTTCTTCTAGTTTCTTAAAGCAGAATTTTAGGCTATTTATTTAATATCTTTTTTCTTTTCTGTATAGCACTGCTTTAGTTGTATACCGTAAGTTTTGGTATGCTGTGTTTTCCTTATTAATTTCAAAGCATTTTCTAATTTCTCTTGTGATTTCATCTTTGACATTAATTATTAAGAAGTGTATTGTTTAATTTCCACAGATTTGTGAATTTCCCAAATTTCTTTCTGTTAATGATTTCTAATTTCATTATTCATCTATTCTTAATTTCAAGTGTAGATAAAAATGTCACAGAACCTGTTATCCCAGCACTTTTGGAGGCCCAGGCAGGCAGATCACAAGGTCAGGAGTTCAAGACCAGCCTTACCAACATGGTGAAACCCTGTCTCTACTAAAAATACAAAAATTAGCCAGGCGTGCTGGCATGTGCCTGTAATCCCAACTACTCAGGAGGCTGAGGCAGGAGAATCTCTTGAACCCGGGAGGTAGACGTTGCAGTGAGCTGAGATCGTGCCACTGCACTCCAGCCCAGCCTGGGCAACAGAGAGAGACTCCATCTCAAAAAAAAGAAAAGAAAAAAGAAAGAAAGTCACAGAATCCTAGACTTGGACAAAATCTACAGAGAATATCCACCATTACTTCTAATGCCATCCTAGATTGGAGATATATTTCAACAGACTTTGGAAGAGACAAAAGAAATCAAATAATAAAAGTTTGATTTATCCTGGGACTAGAAAAAATCATTTATACTTTGTATTTATACAGCATTTTACAGATTATAGAAAGTACTTTTACATCCATAACTGCATGTAAATAATTTTTTAAAAATATCTTGAATATTACTTATAACACAAAACAGACAACAAATAAATTGGCAAAAACAAAATACCTGATAGGTGTTGTCAAAACTGTCATACATGAATCTGGTGATCAAGGATGTTTTTCCAACTGAAATGAAAAGAAAAACAGGTTTGCTCAGTGAACACATTACATTGGGTTCTCAGAAAATTTTTCTACAGAGAACTGCAATTAAAGTCAATGGTAAATATTTGCAATAGTTCTACTAAAATAATTAAAAACTATATAGCCCCAAGATTGTCAAAATGACTTTCTCCAAACATAGACAACAATCTCCCAAATTAAAAGCACAAATAAACAGCATATAGTTAAAAGTTGAAAACACTCTGTTATTATATTTGACATTCCTAATTCACAAAAGGCCAAGTAGGTGTTTACTTGGTCTTAAAAAAAAGAATTAAGGGAGGCTTAGGTCCTCTTCATCTAACAAATCAAAGTATAATCCTTGGGAGTAGAAAGGCAGAAGACAGTCTTAGAAGAGTTATGAGGGCTACAAGAACAACACTGTTTAAGAGTGAGAAAAAGTGGCCAGGCACAGTGGCTCACTCGTGTAATCTCAACACTTTGAAAGGCTGAGGCAGGCAGATCACTAGGTCAAGATATCAAGACCATCCTGGCCAACATGGTGAATCCCCGTCTCTACTAAAAATACAAAAATCAGCTGGGTGTGGTGGCGCGTGCCTGTAGTCTCAGCTACTTGGGAGGTTGAGGCAGGAGAACTGCTTGAAGCCAGGAGGTAGAGGTTGCAGTGAGCCGAGATCATGCCACTGTACTCCAGCCTCCAGCCAGGCAACAGAGTGAGACTCCATTTCAAAAAAAACACTGAGAAAAAGGGACAAGAGAAGCTGTTTTAAAAATCATTTCAAAATCAAATACATCTCTCTGGCAGGCAATTCCCAAAGATCCATAACTTTACTTTGAATTTTAGGTTAATCCATATGAAAGTGTGACAAGGTCAAAAGCAGTGGAATGCTGGCAATTTCTTTACCAATGAGCACATTCTCCAAGGGCAAAAACCATATCTGATTATTTTTCTATTTTGCCAGTGGCTTGGCAATGACTCAAAATACAAAATGAATGCAAAAAATGTATCAATTAGAAAGGAACTGGGTAAATCAACATCTCTAATGCTCCCCAAAATGTACTTTTTGGGCACTTAAGAACCATACATAGTCATTCATATTTTACTGTGAATTAAGTAACTTTTGATTTCAAACCAGTTTTTAGAGACCAGATCTGGCCTCTACCTATCCCCTTCTTATATGCCATATGAAAACCTGAGGAAAAAATTGGGCCAAACAACAAAAAGGCCCACAGAATTATCTACTCCAAAATGTCTTATTCAGAAGAGCCTAAAATAGCAGTCTGAAAAGAAGAGCTATAACTAGTTTCCCTAGATGCCAGCCAAAAGCAAAACTGATGTTTGGGAAGAAGACACTTTTTTTTTTTTTTTTTTTTTGCCTTTGAGGCAGAGTCTCAATCTGTTGTTACCCAGGCTGCAGTGTAGTAGTGCAATCACAGCTCACTGCAGCCTCTGCCTCCCAGGCTGAAGCACTCCTCCCACTTGAGCCTTGCAAGTAGCTAGAACCCCAGACATGTGCTACCATGCCCAGCTAATATTTTGCATTTTGGTGGAGATGGGGTTTCACCATGTTGCCCAGGCTGATCTCCAACTCCTGAGCTCCAGTGATCCACCTGCCATGGCCTTCCAAAGTGCTAGGATTATGGACATAAGCTATCATACCCGGTCTGGAATATTCTTTACCGAGACTCCTGGAGTTCTAGGTGGCCGGGGGCATTGTCCAATATCAAAAGAACTTTAAAATGAATTCAGGAACAAAGCATCAATGAAACAACTCCAGAACAAGAGTTCTTGTCCAGACCATCTTGTACAACAAAAGATTGGCAGCTAGTGTTCACCTTTTCTCTTCAAGGCTTGGGTTGGTTAGCAGCTTTATAGACAAGGGCAGTCCTGATCATAAACTCAACAGCATTTGCACAAAAGAGTAGAATTAGCCTATCCCTTCCTGCCTTAAATGCTGGTGCTTGTTTGTCTTCCTTACCAATAAATGTCCTTTGTGGCATTTTTTTCCCCAAAATAGGGCATTTTTGTCTGCATTAAAGACCTGTTCAGGCTGGGCGTGGTCGCTCATGCCTGTAATCCCAGCATTTAGAAAGGCTGAGGCGGGTGGATCACGTGGGTCAGGAGTTCGAGACTAGCCTGACCAACATGGTAAAATTCTATCTCCATTAAAAATATAAAAATCAGGCCGGGCGCGGTGGCTCACGCCTGTAATCCCAGCACTTTGGGAGGCCGAGGCGGGTGGATCACGAGGTCAAGGGATCGAGACCATCCTGGTCAACATGGTGAAACCTCGTCTCTACTAAAAATACAAAAATTCAGCTGGGCATGGTGGCGTGTGCCTGTAATCCCAGCTACTCAGGAGGCTGAGGCAGGAGAACTGCCTGAACCCAGGAGGCGGAGATTGCGGTGAGCCAAGATCGCGCCATTGCACTCCAGCCTGGGTAACAAGAGCGAAACTCCGTCTCAAAAAAAAAAAAATATATATATATATATATATATACATATATATATATATATATATATACACACACATATATAAATCAGCTGGGTGTGGGAGCGCACGCCAGTAATCCCAGCTACTTAGGAGGCTGAAGCACCAGAATTGCTTGAACCTGGGAGGCAGAGGTTGCAGTGAGCCCAGAGTGCGCCACTGCACTCCAGTCTGGGCGACATAGTGAGACTCTGGGCAACACAGTGAGACTGGGCAACACAATGAGACTCTGTCTCAAAGCAAGCACGCAAACAAACAAAAAGACATGTGTAGGCAGCTATGCTATCCCTTCTCCTCAATGATTTTCTTTCCCCCCTCCCATCCCCACCGAGACGGAGTCTTGCTCTGTCACCCAGGCTGGAGCGCAATAGTATGACCTAGGCTCACTGTAACCTCTACATCCTAGGTTCAATCAATTCTCCTGTCTCAGCCTCCCAAGTATCTGGGATTACAGGTGCACACCACCACACCTGGCTAATTTTTTTATTTTTAGTAGAGACAGGGTTTCACCATGTTGTCCAGGCTGGTCTCGAACTCCTGACCTTGTGATCCTCCCAGGTCGGCCTCCCAAAGTGCTGGGATTACAGGTGTTAAGTCACCGCGCCCGGCCTCATTTATTTTCTTAATGGCATCTGGAAACTTGTCTTGGTTGGCACAAGCTGATTCTGCTGTTGTCTTTTTTTTTTTTTTAAAGCCAAATCTTATAAAAATTATCAAGCCATCCCTTCCTGGAATTAATTCTCTAGCTTCAGATCCTTCACCTTCCTTTTAAGTGTCATATAATGATTTCACTTTTTCTCAAATCATATTAGAGTATATAATGTTATATCAACTCTGCACCCACATAAAAGCTGTATTTTAGGCTGGGCATGGTGGCTCACGCCTATAATCCCAGTACTTTGGGAGGCCAAGGCGGGCAGATCATGAGGTCAGGAGTTTAAGACCAGCCTGGCTAATATGGTGAAACCCTGTCTCCACTAAAGATACAAAAACTAGCCAGGCATGGTGGCACACGCCAGTAGTCCCAGCTACTTGGGAGGCTGAAGCTGGAGAATCGCTTGAACCTGGGTGCAGAGGTTACAGTGAGCCAAGACTACACCACTGTACCCCAGCCGGGGCGACAGAGCAAGACTCCGTCTCAAAATAAATAAATAAAATAAAATAAAATAAAATAAAATAAAATAAAATACAAAAGCTGTGGCCAGGCACGGTGGCTCACACCTGTAATCCCAGCACTTTGAGAGGCCAAGGCAGGCATGAGGTCGGGAGATCGAGACCATGCTGGCCAACATGGTGAAACCCCATCTCTACTAAAATGCAAAAAAATTAGCCAGGCATGGTGGCATGCGCCTGTAGTCCCAGCTACTCAGGAGGCTGAAGCAGGGAACTGCTTGAACACAGGAGTCAGAGATTGCAGTGAGGTGAGATCTCACTACTGCACTCCAACCTGGCAACAGAGCAAGACATCATCCAAAAAAAAAAAAAAAAAAAGCTGTATTTTTAAATGTAAGACTTTTTGTATTTAAGAAAAAAGTACAAGGTTTTTGCCTGCTGGCATAGCTACAGTGATGGCTACACAAATTTCCCTTTTTTTTAAAAAAAAAAGGTCCTTATGTTAGATTCATTTACTTTGTAATGGCAGATACCTGTAGATGCAGACCTTGAGCTATGGTACATATTTAGCAATTCAACAAGTTTTTCCTGTAATGTCCTGACTTTTCTCTGCCTTGTGGGAGCACTTCCAGCAACACCAGTGGCACTTCATATGGGTCCCACTGTGTTATTCAAGATTTATGGTACTGCACTAAACATGATGAGAAAAATGAAAGAACTGCAAGAGATCAATTATTCTGATCACTTTTTACTGCAATATGCTATTTACTGGAGAGACAACTGCTCACCTGGAGATGATTAGAGTCATGGGCATTTTAAACAGATACTCACAACCCTTAGGCTCACCACAACATCAACAGTAGGTGGCAGCAAAATAATTACAGTATATACTACAGTGTTTTATGCATTTATAATTTAATACTGCATCTTTATGTTTATTTATATTTCACTCCACTGTGAATGGTGCCATATATGGTCTGTAAGCATAGTGTATACATAAGTTTTAATACATTTTAATTTTTGCTGGGCACCATGGCTCACGCCTGTAATCCCAGCACTTTGGGAGGCTGAGGCAAGAGTTATCACGTAAGGTCAGGAATTCGAGACCAGCCTGGCCAACATGGTGAAACCCCGTCTCTACTAAAAATACAAAAATTAGCCAGGCGTGGTGGCAGGCACCTGTAATCCCAGCTACCAGGGAGGCTGAGGCAGGAAAATCACTTGAACCCAAGAGGCAGAGGTTGCAGTGAGCCGAGATTGTGCCATTGGACTCCAGCCTGGGCAACAAGAGCAAAACTCCATCTCAAAAAATAAATAAATAAATTTTAATTTAATTTTTTTTTTGAGACAGAGTCTCGATCTGTTGCCCAGGTTGGAATGCAGTGGCACACCCTCAGCTCACCGCAATCTCCGCGTCCCGAGTTTAAGCAATTCTCCTGCCTCAGCCTCCTGACTGGTGGGAATCTCAGGCCTGCGCCACCACGCCCAGCTAATTTTTGTATTTTTAGTAGAGACAGGGTTTCACCATGTTGGCCAGGCTGGTCTCAAACTCCTGACCTCAAGTGATTTACCTGCCTCCGCTTCCCAAGTGCTGTGATTACAGACACGAGTCATCGATCCAGGCCAAATTTTAATTTTTTAATAATAGATTTGGTCTATATGTTTTATGGTAATAAATGGTAACATTGACTAGTATTTAAATATATTTTATGCATTCAAAAAATACCTTTTTCTTAACCTTTTTCAATATTTTTGGGCTACATAGTTTGCAAATTTTCAAAGTGTCACAAATCGCCAAAAAAAGTTCAATACATTTATTGAAATAAAATCCTTATATAAGTGGTCCCTTGCAGTTCATACCAGTGCTACAGACCAGGTGCAGTGGTTCATGCTTGTAATCCCAGCACTTTGAGCAGCTGAGGTGAGAGGATCCCTTAAGCTCAGCAATTTGAGGATCCAGTAAGCCAAGATCACACCACTGTACTCCAGCCTGAGCAAAAGAGTGAGATTCTGTCTCAAAAGAAAAAGAGGGGTTGGGGAGAATTCCTACTGTTCAAGAGTCAAATATATATATACTTCAATCCTAATCCTTAACCTTTTCAAAATAAGTGAGATAGAAATCTAATTTTTTTCTGACAATTTCTGCTTAAGGAAAAGCTTTGATTTTGCTACCAAGAAAAAGGTGGTTGGGGTGGTGGCTCACGCCTATAATCCCAACACTTTGGGAGGTAGGGTTGAAGCTCTGTCTCTACAAAAATACAAAAATTATCTGCGTGGAGTGGCAGACGCCTGTAATCCCAACTACTCAGGAGGCTGGGGCAGGAGAATTGCTTGGACTCAGGAGGTGGAAGTTGCAGTGTGCTGAGATTGAACCATTGCACTCCAGCCTGGGTGACAGAGCAAGACTCCATCTCAGGGGGAAAAAAAAAAAAAAAAAAAAAAAAAAAAAAGTACCACTGAAATGGGATTATGCTATACAGTTAATCTCATCAAATGAATTTTTTTTAACTGATAGGTAGAAAACAAGATGACCTCAGAGAAATCTTAAATTTACACTACTTCCTTATTGCCCCAATTCTTTTTAAAACACTCTACTGATGAAACCCACACCTAGAATTAAAGATCACATCCTTGTTCTGGGAGTTTGTCTCTAAAACTGCAGTAAGATCTAAGGTTTAAGTAAATTTATTTTATGGGCTGGGCATGGTGGCTCATGCATGGTGGCTCATGCCTGTAATCCCGGTACTTTGGGAGGCAGAGGCAGGCAGATCACTTAAGCTCATAAGAACAAGACCAGCCTGGGCAATGTGGTAAAATTCTGTCTCTAAAAAAATACAAAAATTACCCAGGAATGGTGGTGTGCGCCATGTAGTCCCAGCTACCCAGGAGGCTGACTTGAGCCCAGGAGGTGGAGGTTGCGGTGTGCCTAGATCATGCCACTGTACTCCAGCCTGGTGATAGAGTCAGACCTTGTTTCAAATAAAGCTTATTTTATGGAAATACTTAAGACGAACTTAGGAAGGTGCATGTAAAATGTTTTTATAAAAATAAGAAATAAAAATCTTTTAGGCCACACTCAGTGGCTCATACCTGTAATCCCAGCACTTTGGGAGGCTGAGGCAGGAGAACTGCGTGAGCGCAGGAGTTTGAGACCAGCTGGAGCAACATAGTGAGATCCCATCTCTACAAAAAATTTTAAAAGTTATCTGGAAATGGTGGCGTGCACCTGTAGTCCCAGCTACTCAGGAGGTTGATGTGGGAGGACCGCATAATACCCAGAGGTCCAGGCTGCAGTGAACTGAGATCACACCATTCATTGCACTCCAGCCTAAGTAACACAGTGAGAACCAGTCTATTTAAAAATAAATAGGCCAGGCTTGGTAGCTCGTGCCTGTAATCCAGGCACTCTGGGAGGCTGAGGTGGGTGGATAACCTGAGGTCAGGAGTTGGAGACCAGCCTGGCCAACATGGTAAAAATCTGTCTCTACTAAAACTACAAAAATTAACCAGGCATGGTGGCACATGCCTGTAATTCAGTTACTCAGGAGGATGAGGCAGAAGAATTGCTTGAACTTGGAGGTAGAGGTTGCAGTGAGCCAAGATTATGCCATTGCATTCCAGCCTGGGCGACAGAACAAGACTCCATCTCAAAAAGTAAATAAATAAATAAAATAAATAAGGCCAGGCATGGAAGCTCACACCTGTAATCCCAACACTTTGGGAGGCTGAGGTGGGCAGATCGCCTGAGGTCAGGAGTTTGAGACCAGTCAGGCCAACATGGCAAAACCCTGCCTCTACTAAAAATACAAAAATTAGCTGGGTGTGGTGATGCTTGCCTGTAATCCCAGCTACTCAGGAGGCTGAGGCCGGAGAATCACTTGAACCTGGGAGGTAAAGGGTGCAGTAAGCCGAGATCACGCCACTGCACTCCAGCCCGGGCGACAGAGTAAGACGCCATCTCAAAAAAATAAAAATAATAAAGAGAATGGACAAATTGTGGCATAGTCATAAAATGAAATATTACAATGGTAAAATATCCTAATATGTAAAACTACATGAACAAATTTCAGATACTACATAGAGTGAAACAGGCCAGATACAAAAGAATATATACTCTATGATTCTATTTATATGAAGTTCAAAACTGACAGAATTAATGCTGATAGAAGTCAGAAAAGTTGTAAGGGGTTTCTAACTGAGAAAGGGACCCAAGGAATCTTCCAAGTGCTGGTATTAATAGTTATAAGTATGAATAAAAAGGTAAAATTTCCAACAAGCCACATATTTAAGCTTTGTCTACTTTATGCCCTTTATTGGATGTTATTCTTTAAAAAAAGAAAATCTTTTTCGCAAAGAGTAAAACACTTTATTACATACGTATCATTCCCAATAAAAAGTGTACATATTTATGTGGCTATCAAGCACCCCGTGATACATACTGTAGCAAGAAGGGCACTAAATTTACCCAGTTTATCAAGTTTTTGTTTTTGTTTATTTTGAGACAGAGTCTCACTCTGTTGCCCAGGCTGGATGGAGTACAGTCGTACGATCTTGGCTCACTGCAACCTCCATCTCCTGGGTTCAAGTGATTCTCCTGCCTCAGCCTCCCCAGCAGCTGGGATTACAGGTGCATGCCACCATGCCCAGCTATTTTTTGTACTTTTTGGAGAGATGAGGTTTCGCCATGTTGGCAAGGCTGGTCTCGGAACTCCTGACCAAAGAAGATCCTCCTGCCTCAGCCTCCTAAAGAGCTGGGATTATAGGCGTAAGCCACCACAACCAGCCAGTTTATCCAGTTTAATAGTGAGGAAAAAAAACTGACAAACCCAAATTGGAAATGATCTACAGCAGCAGTCCCCAGCCTTTTTTGCACCAGGGACAAGTTTCATGGAAGACAATTTTTCTATGGGTATGGGGGAGGTGGAATAGCGAATGATTTCAGGATGAAACTTATCTACCTCAGATCATCAGGCTCCAGATTCTCATAAGGAACAAGCAACCCAGATCCCTTGCACAGACAGTTCTCAAAGGCAGGGTTTCCGCTCCTATGAGAATCTAATGCCAGCACTGATCTTACAGGAAGTGGAGCATAGGCCCACCACTCGCCTCCTGCCATTGAGGCCTGGTTCCTAACAGAAGAAATCCAAAAGCTAGGACAAAAAAACTAAAGAATATCTCTCAGTAAAAGTAGGTAGGAACAAGACAACTACAGGTTGAATATCTCTTATCCAAAATGCTCAGAACCATAAGTATTTCAGATTTTAGAAAATGTGCATTATACTTGAGCATCCTGAATCCAAAAGCCTGAAATGAGAAATGCTCCAATGAGATTTTCCTTTCAAAGTCATACCTAAATATAACATTTTGATGCAGATATTTGTAAATAATCTCTTAAAAACAACATTAGCATTCACTATCCTTCCTCAATGCAATCTCTAGAAACAAAATAGAAATTCTAGCACAATTTCAACACTTACAATAACATTCCTGCAATCACACCATCTGCACCATGCTAATTACACACTCTGTGTAATTCTGTGAAGGCCAGGCATGACAATGATCTCAGTTGAATTCACATTCCATTTAAGTGTATTAACAACCACCGGCAAACAACTTGGGTATAAATCCTAATTCAAATGATAGGGCTAAATCTTTGAAACGTTTGTGGCCCAGGGCAAATATAACAGAAAAATAATCCTACTCAATTATATTTCTTCATTTTAATGAGACCATACAATGTCTTCATTTTAATGAGAATATGCAGGGACTGAACTATGCTGGGGATATAAAAACAATCAGAACATAACGCTAATACTTGCTAAGGTTAAGTCAGAGAGACAAAAAATTCGAGTATGTTGTAAATGGGGGCAGTCTTCTACAAGGAGGCTGGACGGTAAAGAAAACTTTTCAGAGAAAAGTAACTTTAAAGCTGGGGTCTGTAGGAGAGAGTTTAGCTAGAAGAAAGAGAAGATACCTCAGGCCTTTAACAAGTACCATGAGTTATTAGAGAACTAACTTAGGAAACTTTATTTTTCCAATCTTATTTGGAAAGAAATAAATTAAAATATGGCCGGGCGCGGTGGCTCAAGCCTGTAATCCCAGCACTTTGGGGGGCCGAGGCGGGTGGATCACGAGGACGAGAGATCGAGACCATCCTGGTCAACATGGTGAAACCCCGTCTCTACTAAAAATACAAAAAATTAGCTGGGCATGGTGGCGCGTGCCTGTAATCTCAGCTACTCAGGAGGTTGAGGCAGGAGAATTGCCTGAACCCAGGAGGCAGAGGTTGCGGTGAGCCGAGATCACGCCATTGCACTCCAGCCTGGGTAACGAGAGTGAAACTCCATCTCAAAAAATAAACAAATAAATAAAAATAAAAATAAAATAAAATATGTGCCGGGCACAGTGGTTCATGCCTATATTCCCAGAACCATGGGAGGCTGAGGCAGGCAGATCACAAGGGCAAGAGATCGAGACCATTCTAGCCAACACAGTGAAACCCCGTCTCTACTAAAAATACAAAAATTAGCTGAGTGTGGTGGTTCACACCTGTAGTCCCAGCTACTCAGGAGGCTGAGGCAGGAGAATCTCCCGAACCTGGGAGGCGGAGGTTGCAGTGAGCCAAGATTGCTCCACTGCACTCCAGCCTAGCAACAAAGTGAGACTCCCATCTCAAAAGAAAAAAAAAAGAGAAAAGAAAGAAATTTAAATATGTAACTCTACTTATATATGAGAATCCCTAAATTCTTCAAAATTAAATCAGACAAGTAAATCTGTAATGAGTCATATCCAGGATATAACCTTGAAGTTACAGGCCCTCTAATAGGATTTTGCTGCTAATATCGAACCTATCCCAACCTCAAAAGTCTACTTGAGACAATAAGCAGTATCTGAGGAGGCAGTTTCCAGAATCCCAGCCACGCCTTGTTTTAAAAAAAAGAGAGAAAGTAAGAGAGAAATCACGTACCTTATACAATTCACCTACTGTTTTTTTTTTTTTTTTTTTTTTTTTTTGAGACAGAGTTTCGCTCTTGTTGCCCAGGCTGGAGTGCAATGGCGCGATCTCAGCTCACCGCAACCTCCGCCTCCTGGGTTCAGGCAATTCTCCTGCCTCAGCCTCCTGAGTAGCTGGGATTACAGGCATGCGCCACCATGCCCAGCTAATTTTTTGTATTTTTAGTAGAGACGGGGTTTCACCTTGTTGACCAGGATGGTCTCGATCTCTTGACCTTGTGATCCACCCGCCTCGGCCTCCCAAAGTGCTAGGATTACAGGTGTGAGCCACCGCGCCCGGCCCCTGTTTTTTTTTTTTTTTGAAACAGAGTGCAGTGGCATGATCATGGATCACTGTGGCCTCTGACCTCAGCCTCCTGAGTAGCAAACACTACAGGTAGAAAACGCTGGGATTACAGATAGGAGAAATTCACCTTTTAAGGCCAAGTGCGGTGGCTCACACCTATAATCCCCGCACTTTGGGAGGCCAAGACAGGCAGATCACTTGAGGACAGAAGTTTGAGACCAGCCTGGCCAACACAGTGAAACCCCATCTCTAGTAAAAACACAAAAACTAGCCAGGCACAGTGGCAGACACCTGTAATCCCAACTACTTGGGAGGCCGAGACAGGGGAATTGCTTGAACCTGGGAGACGAGGTCGCAGTGAGCTGAGATTGCACCACTGCACTCCAGCCTGAGCAACAGATTGAGACTCTAACTCAAAAAAAAAAAAAAAAAAGAAAGAAAAAAAAAAAAAAAAAAAAAAACAAGTGCAGTCAGGCAAGGTGGTCACACCTGTAATCCTAACACTTTGGGAGACCGAGGTGGGTGGATCACCTGAAGTCAGGAGTTCAAGACCACATTGGCCAATGAGGTGAAACCCTGTCTCTACAAAATACACAAAAACTGGCTGGACGTGGTGGCTCACGCCTGTAATCCCAGCACTTTGGGAGGCTGAAGTGGGTGGATCACCTGAGGTCAGGAGTTTGAGATCAGCCTGGCCAACATAGTGAAATTTCATCTCTACTAAAAATGCAAAAATTAGCCAGGAGTTGTGGCTCATGCCTGTAATCTCAGCTACTCGGGAGGCTGAGGCAGGAGAATCACTTGAACTCGGGAGGCAAAGGTTGCAGTGAGTCGAGATCACAGCACTGCACTTGAGCATGGACAACAGAGTGAGACTTCGTCTTGACAAAAAAGAAAAAAACTAGCTAGATGTGGTGGTGCATGCTGTTGTCCCAGATACTTTTGAGAGGCTAAAGTGGGAGGACTGCTTTAGTCCAGGAGGTCAAGGCTACAATGAGCCATGATCATGCCACTGCAGTCAAGCCTGGGTGACACAACGAGACACTGTCTCAAAAAAAGAGAAGGAATAAAGAAAGAAAACAATTGCTGGGACACAAAGCAAATCTCAACAAATTTCAAATGTTTGAAATCATATAGAATGTGTTCTCTGCCCTCAGTGAAACTGAACAAAAAAATGTATAATTAAAAGATATCCAGAAAATGATGAAATGTTTGGAAATAAAGTAATAAATTTCTAACCCAGAGGTTTGAGAACATATAATGGAAATTTAAGCTTGGTGTATTGGCTCACGTATGTAATCCTAGCACTTTGGGAAACTAAGAAGGATCAACTGAAGACAGGAGTTTGAGATTATCCTGGGCAAATAATCGAGATCCTATCTCTACAAAAAATGTGAAAACTCCGAGAGTGTAGTGGCGTGCACCTGTAGTTCCCTACTTGGCTGGCCAAAACAGGATTGCTTGAACCCAGGAATTTGAGGCTGCAGTAAGCTATGATCACACCACTGCATTCCAGCCTGAGTGATGATGCAAGACCCTGTTTCTAAAATTCATCATCATCTGAGCTAAATAATAATGAAATCATTATAACTTACGGTATGCACTACCCCTAAGAGCCAAAGTGCAGAAACAAGCCAAATGTCCATCAGCTAATAAACAAAATGTGGTATACAGATACAATGGAATGAAGTACTGATAATATGCTTCAAAATGAATGAACCTTGAAAACACTACACTAACTCAAAGAGGCCAGTCACTAAAGACCACATATTATTAATACATACTAAAAACCACTAAACTGTACACTTGATGCACGTAAAAGGTAAATCATATAATATGTAAACTTTATCTCAGTAAAGCTGTTATAAAAAATTTATGGGGGTGATGGTTGTACTAAATGTGAATTTTTTTAAATTTATTTTTTAATTTTTTTTTTTAATAGAGACACGGTCTCACTATGTTGCCCAGGCTAGTTTTGAACTCCTGAGCTCAAGCGATCCTCCCACCACAGCCTCCCAAAGTACTAGGATTACAGCCATGAGCCACCAAGCCTAGCCAATACTACAATGTGAATGTTCTTAATGCCACTGAACTACATACTTAAAAATGGCTAAAATGGCCAGGGACAGTAGCTCCTGCCTGTAATCCCAGATACTAGGGAAGCTGAAGCTAGAGGACTGCTTGAGGCTAGAAGTCAAAGGCTAGCTGGGCAACACAGCAAAACTCCATCTCCAAAAACATTTTTTAAAAATTAATGGCCAGGCGCGGTGGCTCACACCTGTAATCCTAGCACTTTGGGAGGATCACCTGAAATCATGAGTTCAAAACCAGCCGGGCCAACATGGCAAAACCCTGTCTCTACTAAAAATACAAAAATTAACTGGGCATGGTGGCATATGCCTGTAATCCCAGCTACTAGGGGAGCTGAGGCAGGTGTATCACTTGAACCCAGAAGTTGGAGGTTGCAGTGAGCCAAGATCCTGCCACTGCACTCCAGCCTGGCAGCCTGAGCAACAGAACGAGACTCCACCTCAATTTAAAAAAAAAAAAAAAGAAAGAAAAAAAGGAAATTTAGCCAGTCTGGCACAGTGGCTCATGCCTAAAATCCCAGCACTTTGGGAGGCCAATGTGGGAGGATCACCTGACGTTGGGAGTTCGAGACCAGTCTGACCAACATGGAGAAACCCCGTCTCTACGAAAAGTACAAAATTAGCCAGATGTGGTGGCGCATGCCTGTAGTCCCAGCACTTTGGGAGGCCGAGGTGGGTGGATAACTTAAGGTCAGGAGTTCGAGATCAGCCTGGCCAACATGGTGAATCCCATCTCTACTAAAAATACAAAAATTAGCTGGGTGTAGTGGTGCACGCCTGTAATCCCAGCACTTTGGGGGGCCAAGACAGGCGGATCACCTGAGGTTGGGAGTTCAAGACCAGCCTGAACAACATGGAGAAATCCAGTCTCTACTAAAAATACAAAATTAGCTAGATGTAGGGGCACATGCTCGTAGTCCCAGCACTCTGGGAGGCCGAGGTAGGCAGATCACTTGAGGTCAGGAGCTCCAGACCAGCCTGGCCAACATGGTGAATCCCCATCTCTATTAAAAACACAAAAATTAGTTGGGTATGGTGGCAAATGCCTGTAATCCCAGCACTTTGGGAGGCCGAAATGGGAGGATCACCTGAAGTTGGAAGTTTGAGACCAGCCTGACCAACATGGAGAAAACCCATCTCTACTAAAAACGCAAAATTAGCCAGATGTGGTGGCGCATGCCCATAATCCCAGCATTTTGGAAGGCCAAGGTGGGCAGATCACAAGGTCAGGAGTTCAAGAACAGCCTGGCCAACATGGTGAAACCTTGTCTCTACTAAAAATACAAAAATTAGCCAGGTCTAGTAGCACATGCCTGTAATTCCAATATTCAGGTGGCTGAGGCATGAGAATTGCTTGAACCTGGGAGGCAGAGGCTGTAGGGAGCCAAGATCACAGCACTGCACTTCAGCCTGGGAGAGCAATACTCTGCCAAAAAAAAAATATATATATATATATAAAATATTGGGACATCAAAGATAACTAAAAAGTAAACTAAAAAAGGTTGATTAAAAAAAATTTAAGAGACGAAGTCTCACTATGTTGCCCAGGCTGATCTCGAACTCCTGGGCTCAAGTGATCTCCCTGCCTCAGCCTCTCAAATGCTGTAATTACAGTCATGAGCCACCAATGCAGTCAGCCTCATTTTTTATTTTTATTTTTTTTAACTGGGGGCAGGGGAAGGGTGTGGGAGATCTTATATTTTGGGGTGGGGGTGGCCCAGCACCCCCTTTTTTTTTTTTTTTTTTTTTTGAGTCAAGGTCTTGCTCTTTCAGGCTGCAATCATGGCTCATTGCAGCGGCAAGCTCCTGGGCTCAAGTGATCCTCCCACCTCTAAAGTTGATTATTAAAGGTTAGAAAAACTAATTATTGGGGCCTCAAAAAAAACCAAGGGATTTTAATTTAGAAGATAATTTTTATAAGTGGTAAAGTAAGTCCTCACATAATATACTCTTGAAGGATACCTAGGATTCACAGAATCTAAGACTTGTATTTGCATAAAAGAAGAAGTCTCAATTAGTCTACAAACTGATAAATTATGACCTGATCATAATTCTTGGTCAATAACATTGGCAAGATAGTATTGAATTAGACCAATTAGATATTTATATTTTCTGACTTTTTCCCATAAAAAAACACTACAAAAGATTAATGTGGCCGGGCGCGGTGGCTCACGCCTGTAATCCCAGCACTTTGGGAGGCTGAGGCGGGTGGATCACAAGGTCAAGAGATCGAGACCATCCTGGTCAACATGGTGAAACCCCATCTCTACTAAAGATACAAAAAAATCAGCTGGGCATGGTGGTGCGTGCCTGTAATCCCAGCTACTCAGGAGGCTGAGGCAGGAGAATTGCCTGAACCCAGGAGGCGGAGGCTGCAGTGAGCCGAGATCGCGCCATTGCAGTCCAGCCTGGGTAACGAGAGCGAAACCCCTTTTCAAAAAAAAAAAAAAAAAAAAAAAAAAGATTAATGTGCTATGATGATAGTAGTTTAAATCATATGCTATGATTGTAGTAACAAAGCTAAGCAAAAACACTATTGTAGTCATTGTTCCATCCTGGTAACAAAGACAGTTGAGAAAAGTACCTAGGGATCACAACAGAAAAGCTCAGCAGCAAGCAAACCTCACTGCAACATCGTATCCAAAGGCATCTCACCTAGGTGACACCACTCTAGAGGAAAACAAAATCAATTAAACCAAGGTAATGCTACTTTAATGTAGCTTAGGTAGTCAATGACACTAAAGTTTAAAAATCTAGTAGCCTTTCTCTAAAAGACCTAAATTGAATCAAGATTTTTTTGTTTCTCCTAAAGGTAATTAAAACACAAAAACAACTAGCTGGTTGGGCACAGTGGCTCATGCCTGTAATCCCAGGACTTTGGGAGGCCAAGGCGGGCAGATCACCTGAGGTCAGGAGTTTGGGACCAACCTGGCCAACACGGTGAAACCCCATCTCTACTAAAAATACAAAATTAGCCGGATGTGGTGGTACACGCCTGTAATCCAAGCTACTCAGGAGGCTGAGGCAGCAGAATTGCTTTAACCTGGGAGGCAGAGGTTATAGTGAGCCAAAATCTCGCCACTGCAGTCCAACCTGGGCAACAAAGTGAGACTCTGTCTTTAAGAAACACAAAAAAAATACACTACACTACATTACACTTGTATAGTATTTTTAAATGGAGAGAATAAATTTTGGTTGTAGAGAAAATTTGTTAAAATAAGTAATTTCATATCTATGGCTCAAAAGTTGTTTTTAATAAAAGTGATTTTTCCATAATATTTATTAGATCTATAGTATAAGTTTCCAGCATGATGAAACAGATTCATCCAAAGTAAAAACAAAAAATATTTACCTTACAAAACAAAATAGGCTAGGCACGATGGCTCATGCCTATAATCCCAGCACTTTGGGAGGCCAAGGCAGGTGGATAATCTGAGGTCAGGAGTTCAAGACCAGCCTGACCAATACGGTGAAACCCCGTCTCTACTAAAAATGCAAAAATTAGCAGGGTGTGGTGGTAGGCGCCTGTAGTCCCAGCTACTAGGGAGGCTGAGACGGGAGAATAGCTTGAACACGGGAGGCAGAGGCTGCAGTGAGCCGAGATCAGGCCATTGCACTCCAGCCTAGGGAAACAGAGCAAGGCCATGTCTCAATAAAAAGTAAATAAATAATATATGAGATATACTCTTTCATAGTGAAATAGCTCACCTATTTAATAGTTCACCTAAAATGTGAACTATTAAATGAAATGAAAATGTACTTTTTTTTTTTTTTTTTTTTTGAGACAGAGTCTTGTTCTTGTGGCCTAGGCTGGAGTACAATGGTGTATTCTCAGCTAACTATGATCTCCAACTCCCAGGCTCAAGAGATTCTCCCGCCTCAGCCTCCCGAGTAGCGGGGACTACAGGTGCCCGCCACCACGCCCGGCTAACTTTTTGTATTTTTAGTACAGACGGGGTTTCACCATGTTGGCCAGGCTATTCTCGAACTCCTGACCTCAGGTGATCCATCCACCTCTGCCTCCCAAAGTGATGGGATTACAGGCATGATCCATCACGCCTGGCCCAAAATTTACTCATAACATATGATCCGGCAACCATGTTCCTGGTATTTACCTAAAAGAGCTGAAAACTTCTGTACACACAAAAGTCTGCACCAAAAGAAAAAAAGAAAAAGTGTGCACATGGATGTTTATAGCTGCTTTTTTTCCTTGTAACTGCCAAATCAAAACTTGAAAGCAATCAAGATGTCCTTCAGTAGGTGAAAGGATAAACAAACTGTGGCGTATTTGTACAATTGAATATTATTCAGCATTAAAAAGAAATAAGCTATCGAATCATAAAAAGACATGGCAGAACCTAAAATGTGAACTATTAAATGAAAATACTGTATCTGAAAAGGAATGCATACATGATCCAACTATATAATATTCTGGAAAAGGCAAAACTGAGGAGAGACGGTAAAACATAAGTGGTTGCTAGAGGTTGGGAGTGGGGAGAAGTAGGCAGAGCAGAGGATGCTTAGAGAAGTGAAAATATTCCATCTAATACTATAAAACGGTAGATATATGTCATTATGTACTTGTCCAAACACACAGAATATATAACACCAAGAATAAATTCTAATGCAAACAATGGACTTTGGGTGATTAACGATGTGTTAATGTCAGTTCATTGACTAACTAATGTATCATTCTAGCAGGAGATGTTGATTATCGGGGAGATTAATGCATGTGTAGAGGCAGGCAGTAACAGGAAATATAAGTTCCTCTCACTTTTGCTTCGAACCTAAAACTGATCTAAAAAAATTAAATCTTAAAAACTTCATTTTGCTTCCTTTTACCTTGTTGCCTTTCTGAGAGCAAGATGGGTCACCAGCAGCTGTACTGGAGCCACCCGCGAAAATTCGGCCAGGGTTATCGCTCTTGTCGAGTCTGTTCAAACCGGCACGATTTGATCTGGAAATATGGTCTCAATATGTGCCGCCAGTGTTTCCGTCAGTACGCGAAGGATATAGGTTTCATTAAGTTGGACTAAATGATCTTCAAAGGATTATCCAAGACATCTACCATGAAAAACCATGATAGTATTTTGCTTAAAAAAAAAAAAACATTTTTAAAAAAAAAAAAAAAAAAAAAAAAAAAAAACTTCATTTTATTTTGTTTTAATTTTCTATTAAGATAGACAAGCAGGGGATGTGATTTTAAAAAGAAAGGCAAAATTAAAAAAGAAAATAGGCTGGGCATGGTGACTCACGCCTGTGATTCCAGCACTTTGGGAGGCCAAGGTGGGTGGATCAGTTGAGGTCAGAGACCAGCCTGGTCAATATGGTGAAATCCTGTCTCTACTAAATATACAAAAATTAGCTGGGCATGGTGGCACAAGCCTGTAATCCCAGCTACGCGGGAGGCTGAGGCAGGAGAATCACTTGAAGCTGAAAGGCGGAGGTTGCAGTGAGCCAAGATGGCGCCACTGTACTCCTGCCTGGGCAACAGAGTGAGACTCTGTCTCAAAAATTGATAATAATAATTAAAAATAAATAAATAAATCACAAGTTAACTTTTAAAATACGCCATTTATACCTGTTGTCTATTTCTGAATCCTTCTCCTTCATCCCCAAAAAACTCTACCAAAACTATCTTGAAGCCTGTAATTGCAGCACTTTCGGGGGCCGAGGCAGGCAGATCAACTGAGGTCAGGAGTTTGAGACCAGCCTGGCTAATATAATGACATCCCGTCTCTACTAAAAATATAAAAATTAACCAGGTATGGCGACACACACCTGTAATCCCAGATACTAGCGAGGCTGAGACACGAGAATCTCTGGAACCCAGGAGGCAGAGCTTGCAATGAGCTGAGATCATGCTACTGCACTCCAGCCTGGGCAACAGAATGAGACTCTATCTCAAAACAGAAAAAAAAGAAATGTGGTATACATCTACCATGGAATACTACTCGGCCATAAAAAGGAATGAAGTAATGGCATTCGAAACAACCTGGATGGAGTTAGAGACCATTATTCTAAGTGAAGTAACTCAGGAATGGAAAACCAAACATTGTATGTTCTCACTTATAAGCAGGAGCTAAGCTACAAGGACACAAAGGCAAATGAATGATATAATGGGCTGGGCGTGGTGGCTCAAGCCTGTAATCCCAGCATTTAGGGAGGCCGAGGCGGGTTGACCACCTGAGGTCAGGAGTTCGACATCAGCCTGGCCAACATGGTGAAACCCCAAGAAAGAAAACAAAAGGGAAGAAAGAAGAGAAGTGAAGAGAAGGAGAAAAAGAGAGAGAGAAAGAGAGAGAGAGAAAGAGAGAAAGAGAAAAGAGAGAGAGAGAGAGAAAGAAAGAGAGAAAGAAAGAAAGATATAATGGACTTTGGGAACTCAGGGGGGAAGTGAGGGGGGATAAGAGACTACATACGGCCAGGCACAGTGGCTCATGCCTGTAATTCCAGCACTTTGGGAGGCCAACACGGGCAAATCATGGAGTCAGGAGTTTGACACCAGCCTGACCAACATGGTAAAATCCCATTTCTACTACAAACACAAAAATTAGTTGGGCGTGGTGGCTCGAGCCTGTAATCCTAGCTACTTGGGAGGCTTAGGCACAAGAATTGCTTGAACCCAGGAGGCGGAGGTTGCAGTAAGCCAAGATTGCGCCACTGCACTCCAACCTGGGAGACAGAGCAAGACTCCATCTCAAAAAAAAAAAAAAAAAAAAGACTACATAAACACTGGGTACAGAGTACACTGCTCAGGTGATGGGTGCACCAAAAACTCATAAATCACTACTAAAGAAGTTTTCCATGCAACCAAATGCCCACTACCTGTTTCCCTAGAACTATTGAAATAAAAATAAAAAGCAGAGACATGTTCTGTACAGTATACACCTTAACAATTTAAGAACCCAAACTAGGCTGGGCTCAGTGGCTCATAACCGTAATCTCAGTCTTTTGGGAGGCCGATGCCAGAGAGTCACTCAAGGGCAGGGGTTTGAGACCATCCTCGTCAAAAAAGCAAGAGCTATCTCTATGAAAAAACTTAAAAGTCAGCCAGGTGTGATAGCATGTGCCTGTAGTCCTAGCTACTCAGGAGGCTAAGCCAGGAAGAATGCTTAAACCCAGGAAGGAACTTAAGGATACAGTGAGCTATGATCACAACACTACACTCCAGCCTGGACAACAGAGCAAGACCCTGACCATAAGAAAAAACCAACTGGCAGGGTGTGGTGACATATGCCTGGAGTCCCAGCTATTCGGGAGGTTGAGGCAGGAGGATCACTTGAGCTCAGGAATTCAAGGCCAGCCTGGGCAATATATCTTGTCTCTAATTATAACATATTTAAAAAAATAAGTGGAGCAAAACCAACATCTGGCTCAGTGCAGCAGCCACTGAGGTGTCCCTGGCCAGTGTCCTTCTACCTGTCCACAAGCATGGGGAACATCATTGCCAACCTCTCCAAGGGCCTTTTTGGCAAAAAGCAAATGCACATCCTCATGGTGGGCCTGGATGCTGCGGGGAAGACCATGATACTGTACAAGATTAAGCTGGGCGGGATTGTGACCACCATTCCCACCATAGGCTTCAATGTGGAAACCGTGGAGTACAAGAACATCAGCTTCACTGCGTGGGATGTGGGTGGCCAGGACAAGATACGGCCTCTGTGGCACCACTACTTCCAGAACACACAAGGCCTGATCTGGCCCGTGAGGAGCTCGTAAGGATGCTGGCTGAAGATGAGCTCCGGGATGCTGTCCTCTTGGTGTTCGCCAACAAGCAGGACCTTCCCAACACCATGAATGCGGCCGAGACCACAGACAAGCTGGGGCTGCACTCCCTACGCCACAGGAACTGGTACATTCAGGCCACCTGCGTCACCAGCAGCGAAGGGCTCTATGAAGGACTGGACTGGGAACCAGAAGTGAATGCGACCACCCTCCCTCTCACTCCTCTCACCCTGTGCTTTACTCTCATGTGGCAAACATGCGGCTCATGGTGTAAGTGCCAGAAGCTGCCTCCATGGTTTGGTTACCATGTGCATCGCACCATACTGTAAATGTGGCAGATGCAGCCTGCGGCTAGAGTTTTTATTTAAATAGTTTTTGTCTCCAATGAGGCAGTTTCTGGTACTCCTATGCAATATTACTCAACTTTTTTTATTGTAAAAAGAAAAATCAACTCACTGTTCAGTGCTGAGAGGGGATGTAGGCCTGTGGGCACCTGGCCTCCAGGAATTGCTATGTTGGGAGAGCCGGGCACACTCTTGGCTTTAGAGCTGTGTTGAAATCCATTTTGGTGGTTGGTATTTAACCCAAACTCAGTGTATTTTTTTTAAATAGTTAAAAATCCAAGTCGAGAACACTTGAACACACAGACGGGAGACCCTGCCTAGCATAGATTTGCAGTTATGGCCTGGATGCCAGTCGCCAGTCTGGCTGTTCCCCTTGGGAACATGAGGCGGCGGCGTGGCAGACCGTGATCAATTCTGCATGGTCACAATAGAGATCTGCACAACTTGCTTGTTCCTGGGTCACCCTGCATTCCATAGCCATATGCTTGTCCCTGTGCCCCCATGGTTCCCAGGGGCCAGGCTGGGAGCCCACAACAGCCCCACTCTCCCACAGGCCGCCCCACCCACCTTCAGGCAGGGCCCCACCTGTCCCTCCGTCAGCATGTGGCCAGAGTGAGTCCGTCGTCCCCAGTACTCGTGCTTGCTCAGACACTTTGGCAGGATGTCTGGGGCCTCACCAGCAGGAGCGCGTGCAAGCTGGGCAGGCGGTCCGCCTAGATCCACAGCCCCTCAGGAGCACCCCACCTCCATGTGTGACGCAGTTTTCTTTCCCTCAGCCTCAGCAAGGGTCCAATTTGCCATCGAAAAAGACAACCTCTACTTTTCTATTTTGTATTTTGATTAACAGTGAAGAAGGTGGAGCTGTTATATTTATCTTGGGGAAACCTCAGAACTGGTCTATTTGGTGTCGTGGAACCTCTTACTGCTTTCAATACACGATTAGTAATCAACTGTTTTATATACTTGTTTTCAGTTTTCATTTCGACAAACAAGCACCGTAATTATAGCTATTAGAATAAAATCTCTTAACTATTAAAAAACAATTAAAAAAATAATTTTTTTAAAAAGCTGCCTTATAATAACAGGTAAAGATGAGTGTTAGAAATAAGTGAGATAGGAAGTGAGATAAGTGAGAAGAGAGATTGGAAGGTAGAAGCCAGACTATGAAAGGAAGGCTTTAACTCAGATGAGAGAGTCTGGATTTCATCTCCCCCCCCACCTTTTTTTTTTTTTTTTTTTTTTTCAAAGATGGGGTTTCACCATGTTGGTCAGGCTGGTCTTGAACTCCTGACCTCAGGTGATCCACCCGCCTCGGCCTCCAAAGTGCTTGGATCATCAGGCGTGAGCCACCACGCCCGGCCTTAGATTTCATCTCAAAAGAGAAGTCTGTTGGGATGCTTTGGCAGGGTTTTATTCAATCTCACAATGGACAGAATAACAATGAGGTTTATTCAGTACTTATTAATTTTAAAAATTGTAAAATATTTATCCTTTTCTGACTGCCTTATTTCACTCAGCATAAAGTTGTCAAGGTTCATCCACACTGTAGCATGTGTCAGATTTCCTTCCCTCCCCCCTTTTTTTTTGAGACAGAGTTGTGCTCTGTCACCCAGGCTAGAGTGCAGTGGCATGGTGTCAGCTCACTGCAACCTCTGCCTCCTAGGTTCAAATGATTCTTCTGCCTCAGTCTCCAGAACAGCTGGAATTACAGACATGTGCTACCACACCCAGCTAATTTTTTTATTTTCAGTAGAGGTGGGATTTCTCCATGTTGACCAAGCTGTTCTCAAACTCCTGGCCTCAGGCGATCCTCACACCTTGGCCTTCCAAACTGCTGGGATGACAGGCGTGAAGTGAGCCCCCGCACCAGGCCAAGATTTCCTTTTTTTTTTTGAGATTGAGTCTCATTCTGTTGTCTAGACTAGAGTACAATGGCACGATTTCGGCTCACTGCAACCCTTGCCTCCCAGGTTCAAGTGATCCTCCTGCCTCAGCCCCACTAATAGCTGAGATTACAGGCATGCAACAACTGCCCGGCTAATTTTTGTTTTTAGTTGAGAAGGAGTCTCACCATGTTGGCCAGTCTGGTCTCAAACTCCTGACTCAAGGTGATCCACCTGTCTGGCAATTTCCTTCCTTTTTAAGGCTAATATTCCATTGTATACATGTGTCAAATTTTAGTTATTCATTTATCTATGGATGGATGCTCATTAACCTCTACCTTTTGGCTACTGTGAATGCTACTATGAATATGGGGTAACTAAGTTGGTTTTAATTTTATAAAATGTACTTTTTTTTTTTTTTTTTGAGACAGGGTCTTGCTCTGTTGCCCAGGCTAGAATGAGGTGACACAATTAAGATTCAGCATCCTGGCCGGGCGCGGTGGCTCAAGCCTGTAATCCCAGCACTTTGGGAGGCCAAGGCGGGTGGATCACGAGGTTAAAAGATCGAGACCATCCTGGTCAACATGGTGAAACCCCGTCTCTACTAAAAATACAAAAAATTAGCTGGGCATGGTCGTGCGTGCCTGTAATCCCAGCTACTCAGGAGGCTGAGGCAGGAGAATTGCCTGAACCCAGGAGGCAGAGGTTGCGGTGAGCCGAGATCGCGCCATTGCACTCCAGCCTGGGTAACATGAGTGAAACTCCGTCTCAAAAAAAAAAAAAAAGATTCAGCATCCTTGACCTCCTAGGCTCAAGTCAGCCTTCCAAGCAGCTGGGACTATAGGCATGTGCCACCATACCTAATTTTTTTTATATTTTGGAAAGATAGGGTCTCACTATGTTGCCCATGCTGGTCTTGAACTCCTGGCCTCAAGCAATCCTGCCTCAGTCTCCCAAAGCGCTGGGATTACAGGTGTGAGCCACCATGTCCCCCAGCCAAAATGTACTTTTAAAAAAGAAGAGAACCTAGTCCCAGCCACTCAGGAGGCCAAGGCAGAAGGATCACTTGAACCCAGGAGTTCAGGGCTGTAGTGTGCTATAATCATACCTGTGAATAGACTCCACTCCAGCCGGGGCAACACAGCGAGACCCTGTCTTCAAAAAAAAAAAAAAAAAAAAAAGAAAGAAAGAAAGAAATTCTAAAAACCCTATACAAGTATTAAGTGTTGCTTCTAAGAAAATCTAAATCATCCAAGTTAGAAGGTAGAAAGCAAATGGAAAAGTAGTAATTGACGTAACAGTTTCAATAACGATCAATTTTAAACCGACAATGGGGCAAACTGAAAGCTGATTTGGACCACAGAACCCCCACTGGCTTAGCAATTGTCCAGGCCAAGTACATCTAGAAATAAAGGTGAAGATGGAACTAAAAACAGAAGGAAAGGATAAAAGTCTACTTAACAAGTAGATTAACACTCTCTTCTATCCTCTCTTCTGTTCAGCACAGCTGGGTCCCTCCTCCATCTGATCAGAATGCTGCTTATAAAGAAAAACAGGGTTTTTTTTTTTTAAAAACTAGGGATTGGACTAGGAATTACAAGGTACAATTGAGGGACAGGGTACAAACAATATTAACAACAAGGAGACCAAATCTACTTACTGTATATTACGACTTCAAACCCTCTCCATTCAGCTCCAAGAACACTGACAACCAAGATTCTCTCCAGCAGGGCAATGAGTAATTCTTCTTTAGGGAATCTGACCAGCACAAACACCTAAAGGCCTAACATCAGAGACTCCCAAAAAGGAACTCAGCAAGACCATTCTGCAGTAAAGACCCACAAACCTACACAAGAGCTTAAAAAATTGTTGGCCAGGTGCAGTGGCTCAAGCCCGTAATCCCAGTACTTTGGGAGGCTGAGGCTGGTGGATCTCTATTTTCTGTTTGATGTGGTCTTCAAAAAACTAACGTTTCTTGGCTATTTGCTTCTATTTAAGAGTTGAGCACTAGGCCAGGTATGGGTGGCTCATGCCTGTAACCTTAGCACTTTGGGAGGCCAAGTGGATCGACTGAGATCAGGAGTTCAAGACCAGCCTGGGAAACATGGTGAAACCCCATCTCTACTAAGACAGAAAATTAGCTGGGCATGGTGTCACTCGACTGTAATCCCAGCTACTCGCGAGGCTGAAGCAGGAGAATTGCTTAAACCCAGGAGGCAGAGGTTGCAGACAGCTGAGATCGTGCCATTGCACTCCAGCCTAGGCAACAGGGTAAGACTCCCTCTCAAAAAAAAAAAAAAAAAAAAAAAAAAAAAACCTGGGGTCTTGCTCTCTCACCCAGGCTTCAGTACACGGGTGCCATTATAGCTCACGGCAACCTTGAGCTCCTGGGTTCAAGCGATCCTCCCACCTCAGCCTCTGGAATATTTGGGATTAGAGGCATGTGTCATTGCTCCTGGCTGATAAAAAAAAAATTTTTTTTCAGCAATGAGATCTTACTGTGTTACCAGGCTGGTTTTCAACTCCTGGCCTCAAGTGATTCTCATGCCTCAGCCTTCTGACTCTGGAATTACAGGTGTGTACCACCTCACCTTGTTTGGACATTTTATTAGACTTCCTGATTTTATTTCATCTGGTCTCTTTTCTATTTTCTTATGCTTCTGTTTTAATTCTCATAAGATTTTTCTCAACTTTCTTCCATTCTATTATTTTTTTCTGCTATCATTTTAATTTTTCTTTTTTTGAGCCGGGGTCTTACTCTGTCACCCAGGCTGGAGTGCAGCGGTGTGGGACCACAGGTATGTGCTACCAAGCCCAGCTATTTTTCTATTTTTGGTAGAGATGGCATTTTGCCATGTTGCCTAGGCTCATCTCGAATTCCTGAGCTCATGTGATCCGCCCAGCCTCAGCCTTCCAAATTGCTAGGATAAGGGGCATAAGCCACCGTTCCAGGCCTTACCATTTCAAATAGTGTTAATTAATTAACTCATTCATTAAATGAAAGGTACAGGTAGGTGGATGGCCTGAGGTCGGGAGTTGGAGACCAGCCTGACCAACATAGCAAAACCCTGTCTCTACTAAAAATACAAAAATCAGCCGGGCGCGGTGGCTCACGCCTGTAATCCCAGCACTTTGGGAGGCCGAGGCGGGTGGATCACGAGGTCAAGAGATCGAGACCATCCTGGTCAACATGGTGAAACCCCGTCTCTACTAAAAATACAAAAATTCAGCTGGGCATGGTGGCGTGTGCCTGTAATCCCAGCTACTCAGGAGGCTGAGGCAGGAGAATTGCCTGAACCCAGGAGGTGGAGGTTGCGGTGAGCCGAGATCGTGCCATTGCACTCCAGCCTGGGTAACAAGAGCGAAACTCCGTCTCAAAAAAAAAAAAAAAAAAATACAAAAGTCAGACAGACGTGGTGGTGTGCACCTGTAGTTCCAGTTATTCAGGAGGCTGAGGCATGAGAATCACTTGATCCTGGGAGTGATTGTGCAGTGAACCAAGACTAGCCACTGCACTCCATCCTGGACAACAGAGTGAGACTTTGTCTCAAAAAAAAAAAAAAAAAAAAAAAAATCACCACCTAAAGAAATATGAATAAACTATGGCCTTGAGTAAATAACAATGTATCACTATTGGTTCATTAATGTGAAAAATATATCATACATGAAAGGTGTTAAGGTTAGGTGCAGTGGTTCATCCCTGTAATACCAGCACTTTGGGAGGCCAAGGTGGGTGGATCACAAGGTCAGGAGTTCAAGACCAGCCTGGACAAGACAGTGAAACCCCATCTCTTTTTTCTTTTCTTTTCTTTTTTTTTTTTAAATGATTCAGTTCTCCATAGAGACTGCCAAAAATTGCCAACGCCGACTATATTTCAAGTCGTCGTGGTGGGGTATTGGGAAAAGTTTCCAATTAGCAATAATTGCACCTCAGCTAAACCTCATGGGCTACGATACTGCCACTGTGCAAAGCTGTGAAACCCCATCTCTACTAAAAATATAAAAATTAGCAGAGCATGGTGGCGGGCACCTGTAATCCCAGCTACTTGGGAGGCAGGGAATTGCTTGAACCTGGGAGGCGGAGGTTGCAGTGAGCTGAGATCATGCCACTATACTCCAGCCTGGGCGATAGAGCAAGACTCTATAAAAAAAGAAAAAAAGGTATTAATAGAGAAAAACTAGGTGTAGGTGTACGAAAACTGTACTATCCAATTTTTCTGTAAATCTGGAACTATTCCAAAATAAAATTTATTTTAGAAAAAAGAATGGGGCCTTTTTGTCCGACATCTTAGCACGGTTGTAGTGTTCGCCGCTGCTCTCCGAGCTTCGCAATGCCGCCCAAGGACGACAAGAAGAAGAAAGATGCCGGAAAGTCGGCCAAGAAAGACAAAGACCCAGTGAACAAATCCGGGGGCAAGGCCAAAAAGAAGAAGTGGTCCAATGGCAAAGTTCGGGACAAGCTCAATAACTTAGTCCTGTTTCACAAAGCTACCTATGACAAACTCTGTAAGGAAGTTCCCAACTATAAACTTATAACTCCAGCTGTGGTCTCTGAGAGACTGAAGATTCGAGGCTCCCTTGCCAGGGCAGCCCTTCAGGAGCTCCTTAGCAAAGGGCTTATCAAACTGGTTTCAAAGCACAGAGCTCAAGTAATTCACACCAGAAATACCAAGGGTGGAGATGCTCCAGCTGCTGGTGAAGACGCAAGAATAGGTCCAACCAACTGTACATTTGGAAAAATAAAACTTTATTAAATCAAAAAAAAAAAAAGAAAAGAAAAGAAAAAAGAATGGGAAAGCCATGTACTAATATGTACTAATATCCTAGAGATCTTTTCATAAGTACTTATAGGATATGCTGTTAAGAGAAAAAAAATCTGATACATTTTATGTAAGGAAAAAGAGAATAAGGCCCGGTGTGGTGGCTCACATCTGTAATGCCAGTACTTTCAGAGGTTGAGGTGGACGGACCACTTGAGGCCAGGAGTTCAAGACCAGCCTGGCCAACATGGTAAAATCTCGTCTCTACTAAAAATACAAAAATTAGCCAGGCATGGTGGCAGGCGCCTGTAATCCCAGGTACTCAGAAGGCTGAGGCAGGAGAATCTCATGATCCCAGGAGGGGGAGGTTGCAGTGAGTCAAGATCGCACCATTGCACTCCAGCCTGAGTGACAAGAATGAAACTTGGTCTCAAAAAAAAAAAGAAGAAGAAGAAATTATATTCAGGCCGGGGGCAGTAGCTCACATCTGTAATCCCAGTATTTCCAATGTGGGCAGATTACGAGGTCAGGAGTTAAAGACCAGCCTGGCCAGCAACGTGAAACCTGGTCTCTACTAAAAATACAAAAAAGTAGCTGGGCATGGTGACGCAGGCTTATAGTCTCAGCTACTCGGGAGGCTGAGGCAGGAGAATTGCTTGAACCGAGGACACAGAGGTTGCAGTGACCTGATACTGTGCCATCGCACTCCAGCCTGGGTGACACAGTGAGACTCCATCTCAAAAAAAAAAAAAATTATATATTCATATTTGCTTGTAGAAACCCTGGACTATACAGAAGAAACTAATATATATAATTACTAAAAAAAGAAACAAGGTTGGCCAGGCATGGTGGCTCACACCTGTAATCCCAAAACTTTGGGAGGCTGAGGCAGGTGGATCACCTGAGGTCAGGAGTTTGAGACCAACCTGGCCAACATGGTGAAACCCCATATCTACTAAAAATACAAAAATTAGATGGGTGTGGTGGCAGGTGCCTGTAAAACCAGCTACTTAGGAGGCTGAGGCAGGAGAATCGCTTGAACCTAGGACACAGAGGTTGCAGTGAGCCAATATTGTGCGACTGCACTCCAGCCTGGGTGATAAAAGTGAAACTCAATCTCAAAAAAAAAAAAAAAGAAGTAGGCCGGGCGCGGTGGCTCAAGCCTGTAATCCCAGTACTTTGGGAGGCCGAGGCGGGTGGATCACGAGGTCAAGAGATCGAGACCATCCTGGTCAACATGGTGAAACCCCGTCTCTACTAAAAATACAAAAAAAATCAGCTGGGCATGGTGACACATGCCTGTAATCCCAGCTACTCAGGAGGCTGAGGCAGGAGAATTGCCTGAACCCAGGACGTGGAGGTTGCGGTGAGCCGAGATTGCGCCATTGCACTCCAGCCTGGGTAACAAGAGTGAAACTCCGTCTCAAAAAATAAATAAATAAATAAACAAATAGGCTTAAGCTATTAGTAAATGTCCCTTCCATAAAACTCAATGCTTGCATTACTCCTATGTAGCTTTAAGTTCTACCTTTTTTTTTTTTTTTTTTAGATGCAATCTCACTCTGTCACCCAGGCTGGAGTGCAATGGAGTGATCTCGGCTCACTGTAACCTTCGCATCCCGGGCTCAAGTGATTCTCCCGTCTCAGCCTCCCAAGTAGATGGGATTACACTATCATGCCCAGCTAATTTTTTATATTTTTGGTAGAGACAGGGTTTCACCATGTTGGCCAGAATGGTCTCCAACTCCTGACCTCAAGCAATCGGCCTGCCTCGGCCTCCCAAAGTGCTGGAATTACAGGTGTAAGCTACCGCACCCAGCCTTAGCTCTACTTTTAAAAGCAGCTGCACTCATCATACTATACAGTATTAGGTATTGTATATCTCTTCCCTGACAAAATGTAAATTTCTTTTTTTTTTTTCTTTTTTGGGACGGAGTTTTGCTCTTGTTACCCAGGCTGGAGTGCAATGGCGCGATCTCGGCTCACCACAACCTCCGCCTCCTGGGTTCAGGCAATTTTCCTGCCTCAGCCTCCTGGGTCGCTGGAATTACAGGCACGCGCCACCATACCCAGCTAATTTTTTGTATTTTTAGTAGAGACGGGGTTTCACCTTGTTGACCAAGATGGTCTCGATCTCTTGACCTCGTGATCCACCCGCCTCGGCCTCCCAAAGTGCTGGGATTACAGGCTTGAGCCACCGCGCCCGGCCACAAAATGTAAATTTCTTAAGAGTAGGCACCAAACCACCTGACACTGTAGCAATTTTCAATAAACATTTATTAAATTAAAATACTTACTGAGCACCTCTTATGTGCCTGGCACTCTTCTAAATGTTTTGCAATATTTGACTAGTTTAAACTTCACAATAACTCTACAATAGGTCTATTATCTTTATCTTATAGATAAGAAAAATGAAACATAAAGAGATGCTGAGTAACGTGCCAAAGGTTAATAGCCACTGCTAAAACATGAAACCTATATTCACTCTCCATCTCTACTAGTCCTCTAGTGCTCTAAATCATTAACTCTACTGTTTAGTTTTAAGGCTTCAGAACGAGATATGAAAAACTGGCAACATGATAATAGGAGATACAATTGGCTTGATATTCCCTAACCCAGCAGTTTACAAAGAGTGGTCCACTGACCCCTTGGGATCTTCCAATACGCTTCAGGAGGTCCACAAACTCCTGGATGTCAAAACCATTTTCATAACACTAAGATGTTATTTAAAGTGGCATGTTCTGAGGAAAATAAATAAATAATTTTTTAAAAAAGATGTTATTTGATTTTTTCACTCTTATTCTCTTGCAATGTATTATGGAGTTTCCCAGTGCCTACACGATGTGTAATATTACAGGACTGAATGCATAAGCAGCTATGAGAATCCAATTGTCTTCTATTAAGTCAGGTATTACAGAGATTGCAAATATGTAAAACAATCCCACTCTCACTAAATCTCTGTCTGGAAAATGATGTTAACATGAAGGCTGGGCATGATGGCTCATGCCTGTAATCCCAGTACTTTGGGAGGCCAAGGCAGGAAGGTCACTTGAGGCCGGGAGTTTGAGATCAGCCTGGCCAACACAGCAAAACCCTGTCTCTACTAAAAAGACAAAAAATTAACCTGGCATTGCCTTTGCATCATCAAGAAAGATACATTAAAAAAAAAAAAAAAGAAGTAATAATTTACCAGGCATGGTGCTGTGTGCCTGTGGTCCCAGCTACTCAGGAAGCTGAGGCATGAGAATTGCTTGAACCCGGGAGGCACTCACTCCAGCATGGGCAACAGAGGGAGACTGTCAAAAAAATATATATATACGTTAACATACAATGGGTTTATTACTATTATTTTATTTATTTATTTGTTTATTTATTCGCGACAGGGTTTCGCTCTTGTTGCCCAGGCTGGAATGCAAAGGCACAATCTCGGCTTACTGAAACCTCCACCTCCCAGGTTCAAGCGATTCTCCTGCTTCAGCCTCCTAAGTAGCTGGTTTTACAGGTGCCCGCTACCACACCTGGCTAATTTTTTTCTATTTTCAGTAGAGAAAGGGTTTCACCATATTGGCTAGGCTGGTCTCAAACTCCTGGCCTCAAGTGATCTGCCTGCCTCGGCCTCCCAAAGTGCTGGGATTATAAGCGTGAGCCACTGCATTCGGCCCTATTATTTTTTAATCTATTAAATATTTTTAAATTTTCTGTTTTCAGTACAGTAAATGTTGATATGAACTACATAAACAAAAACTAGGCACAATGGCATGTGCTTATAGGCCCAGCTACTAGGGAGTGTGTGGCAGGAGGAGAGCTTAAAACAAGGCTGCAGTGGGCCATGATTGCCCCTGTGAACAGTCACTGCATCCAAGGAGAAGGGGGAAGGAGGAAGAAAGAAGGAAGAGGAAAGGGGGAAGGAAAGGAGAAGGGGAAAAGGGGAAGGTGGAGGGAAGGAAGAAGGAGGGAGAAGGGAGAAGGAATCGAAAAGGAAGAGGAAGAAGAGGAAGAGGAAGAAGAAGGAGAAAAGAACAAGAGGAGGAAGAGTAGGAGGAAGAGGAGGAAGAGGAAGGGGAGGAGGAAGAAGAGAAAGAGGAGGAAGAACAACAACAACTACATTAACAGAGTTCTTTAGGATCCTGAAAAATTTGTAAGAGCAGAAAGAGGTCTTGGGGAAAAAAAGTTTTAAAAACCACTGATCTAGCCAATATAAAATGTTTAGTACTGGCCGGGTGTGGTGGCTCACACCTATAATCCCAGCATTTTGGGAGGCTAAGGCGGGAGGATCTCTCCAGCTCAAGAGTTTGAGACCAGCCTAGGCAACATGGTAAAACCCCATCTCTACAAAACAATACAAGATTAGCCTGTAGTCCGGGCTACTTGGGAGGCTCACTTGAGCCTGGGAGGCAAAGGGTGCAGTGAGCCAAGACGGCACCACTGCACTCCAGCCTGAGTGACAGAGCCAGATCCTATCTCAAAAGAAAAACAACTGGTCAATACTGCTGGTCTCTGACAGTAAGATATCTTTTCCTTATCTAACATATTGCAATTTGATCAAAATTGATGTGAGGAAAAAAAGGCAATATACAGGGAAAAAAGCAGTAGCAGGCTGAGTATGCACTTTTCTCTGCCATTACATCTCCTAATTTATAATTGGTAACATATATATAAAATTTTCTACTGTAAACCACTGAGTGACATTACTAAAAGTGTCTCTGCATCTCAAGACAATAGCCAGAGGTCGTAACACAAGAGACTTCTCCAGGAAACTTACAGTTGTGTATTTCAACATTCTTTTATTTATTTATGAGACAGCGTCTCAAAAAAATATTTATGAGTCAGAGTCTCATAAATAAAAGAATGTTGAAATACACAACTGTAAGAGAGAGTCTCACTCTGAGGCCCAAGCTGGAGTGCAGTGGGGAGATCTTGGCTCACTGCAACCTCCACCTTCCAGATTCAAGCTATTCTCCTGCCTCACCCTCCTTAGTAGCTAGTATTACAGGCACACGCAACCATGCCCAGCTAATTTTTGTCTTTTTAGTAGAGATGGGGTTTCGCCACATTGGCCAGGCTGGTCTCGAACTCCTGACCTCAGATGATCTACCCGTCTCAGCCTCCCAAAGTGCTGAGATTACAGGCGTGAGCCACCAGGTCCGGCTGAACATTCCTTTATTAAACTGTAAGAATTTATCCAAGGTTAAGATTGATGTCATTAACCCAATCTGCTTCATGTACTGACACAATTCATTTAATTACAGAGCATAGTATTTTAAATAAATAAATACACACACACACACACACACACACACACACAGCCCCACATACATACATACATATATATATATTTTTTTTTTTTT
>NW_022437046.1:2667781-2668073 GCF_009761245.1 Sapajus apella
TTTTTTTTGAGACGGAATTTCACTCATGTTACCCAGGCTGGAGTGCAATGGCGCGATCTCGGCTCACCACAACCTCCGCCTCCTGGGTTCAGGCAATTCTCCTGCCTCAACCTCCTGAGTAGCTGGGATTACAGGCACGCACCACCATGCCTAGCTAATTTTTTGTATTTTTAGTAGAGACGGGGTTTCACCATGTTGACCAGGATGGTCTCGATCTCTTGACCTCGTGATCCACCCGCCTCGGCCTCCCAAAGTACTGGGATTACAGGCTTGAGCCACCGCGCCCGGCCTA
>NW_022437046.1:2673073-2674510 GCF_009761245.1 Sapajus apella
CTCAGGAGGTTGAGGCAGGAGAATTGCCTGAACCCAGGAGGCAGAGGTTGCGGTGAGCCGAGATCGCGCCATTGCACTCCAGCCTGGGTAACAAGAGTGAAACTCCGTCTCAAAAAAAAAAAAAAAAAAGAGAGAGAGATGTGGTTTCACCATGTTGGCCAGGCTGGTCTTGAGCTCCTGACCTCAGATGATCTGCCCACCTCGGCCTCCCAAAGTGCTGGAATTACAGGTGTGAGCCACCATGCCCACCCTAGCATCTTAAATTTTTGATAAGCCAAATAAAACCTAACTTCAAACCAGTTCCATGAGTATATGAGCACATCATTAGTATAATTTGAATACTTTTCATGTGTTATATCAACAGCAAATAATTTAACAACAACTTTAACAAAGGAAGGCTAATTTTGCTCAACTCAAGAAAAAAAGTACAAAATTCAGGTCAGTCCTATTTTTCAAATGAAATGGTTGGGCCTCTAAATGATTGGTTTCTCCACTCTCTTAAGTGTCTGATATATTTCCGTATACAATCAAATGATGTAAGTTTTAAGTGTTGTTAAATTATCAGTTGCATAAGGAAAAAATGTGAACTTCAACACGGCAAAAACTGTAATATAGGCTACTAGCTTTGGTTATTATTAGATTCAGCCATCATTCATTCACCCAACATGTCTGAGCAGCTACTATGAGAGCCTGGTACTATGCTAGGCAATGGGGATACAATGAACCAAAAAGGTAATAGTTTTTTATCTTCATGAGATTTGCACTCTTTTGTGGGGAATAAACACCCAAAAAATCAGATAACTATAAATGTGGCAAATGCTATTAAGGAACAAAACAAGGCTTTGCCACAGATTATAGTCTTTGAAAACTGGATTGTGTAATTCTAACAGACCTAAAAATAAATAATTCATGAAGAGTTACATCAAAACGACATAAAGTCTACAGACCTCTACTAACACATAAGAAAACTATAGACACTGACCATGAAAACAGAGATCAATCTTTCATTGCCAAAGCTACTGAATGGCATTATTTGACAATATAGTAACCTCAAAAGATAATTAACTTCATGTCATGAATTGAATGCTGAAATAGAAAAAGTACATTGGGTTAAAACTAAAAATCTGAATAAACTATGGACTTAAGTTAACAATAACATACCAATATTAATTCATTAATTGTAGCAAATGTGCCACACTAATGCGATATGTTAACAAGAGGGGAAAGGCCGGGCACGGTGGCTCAAGCCTGTAATCCCAGCACTTTGGGAGGCCGAGGCGGGTGGATCACGAGGTCAAGAGATCGAGACCATCCTGGTCAACATGGTGAAACCCCGTCTCTACTAAAAAACTACAAAAAATTAGCTGGGCATGGTGGTGCGTGCCTGTAATCCCAGCTACTCAGGAGGCTGAGGCAGGAGAATTGCCTGAACCCAGG
>NW_022437046.1:2674610-2678789 GCF_009761245.1 Sapajus apella
AAAAAAAAAAAAAAAAAAAAAAAAAAAAACAAGAGGGGAAACTAGATGTGTGGGTACATGGGAACTCTGCGCAATCTTTTCAATTTTTCTATAAGTCTAAAACTGTTCAAAAAAACGAAGTCTATTACAAAAAAAATCTAACCAAGCTTTAGTAATGGAGGGGGAAGAGTAGTAGAGGCTTAAACAAGGTAAGAAATCAGAAGCCATAAAACTCTTCATTATGAATTAGAACATATACAAATAAAAAATTCAAAGGAAACCTGAAGATAGGAAATTAAGCTCTACATTCACGCTAAAATCTTTTTAGACAGGGAGATTAATGGGTTTTTCATGTAAACTAAATAGCTGTGCATGACAACATAAGGAAGGCAATAATATCCCTAGAATGTACAATAAACACTTTGGATCCTTTTTCTCAATAATGACTAATAAACTACAGTTTATCTTTGAGAACTATCCTGAAGTTGACATATAATAGCTGGACCACAATCAACTCCATAGGTTATACCAAGTTACTCACCTAAAGACACAAGTTTATACTTACTTCAGGAAAATATATAAGCAAAACGGAGGGAGATTGGATTTTTTTCCCAAAAGGGAGGAGGGGAGGATAATCTACATATGAAAAAAGAAAAATTATTTCCTGGTTCTAACTGGAGGCAATTTTTCAAGAGTATTAACCTGTCATGGCATACAAATTAGTATAAGTAGTTCAAAGTAGTAATAAAATCTATGAATTTATACCACTTATATGACTTCCAGTCGAAACAAATACCTCATGTTTTCTAGAACCTAATGTTTTAGGTGACTAAAACACCTAGTAGGAATTCAATGTTTGATGACTCAGAACTAATCTCTCAATGTCTGAATTTTAAAGATGGTCATGAAAAGTGTGAGAAAAACAATGGAGGGTAATCATCTCTGAATTGTAGAGTGTCAAGTTTGCATACTACAGCAGAAAACTGGAATTACTACACGAAGTAATCGTAGAAATAACCATCACAAAATTAGAATCTTGTATCTAATACAAAAGTACAGTGATAACAGAACCTGACCAGGTAAATGACATAACAATTTCACTCATCAGATAGTAAGAAATATTAAGCATAAAAGAATCATTTAGCCCAAATCATATGTAAATCTAATTCAGATAACTAGATGATTAGTCTATTCCTACTCTACTCCATTTTCCAAAGGAAATCCGAGAAAACAAAGATGTTTGTTATTCCAAGCCTTCTCTCTCATGAATCCTCAACATATCTATCATTGGAAAATACTCAAGAAGAAATGAATAATTAACATTTCCCCAGTAATTCCCATTTGTACCACCATGACACTCAAACGCTGCTTCATGTTGAAACAAGAAAAAGGGGAGGTGAGATGAGAAAAATTCCAAGTAAAATGATCATGACATAGCATCTGGCAGAGATTGAAAAATCAACAATGCCAAAAAAATTGTCAGTGATGAAAGTCAAGAGAACAAAATGAGGTTTTCCGACAAGCCACAGCCCAATTTAACCTAAGGGGCAAAAATCTCTTCCCGACGCTACCCCTTTCACCCCCAACTACCCCATGCTCAAGTCGCCTCCAAATCAGATGTTTTCCTCCAGACTGATTTCCGACTCAGGTGAAAACCATGTAATATTTTTATTCTACGACCACCCCCCTTCCCACCTTCCACATCAGCACTTCTCAGGGGCAAGCCTCTGGGGAAAACAACGCCCAGATCCCACCCTCCTTGGCCAAGGTTGAAGAGGGCCCGCTCTCAGGAGTGGAGCTTCCCTGAGTGGGCCTCACAGAGCCGAGGAACTGGGAAAAGGGCAAAGAATAAGGGTGGGGCTCAAGAAAGAAGGCCGGGGTAGGGGAGACGACGGAGACCGGAGGAAGAAAGGGATGGACAAGAGTCTGGGCGGGGTGAGGGCTGAAGAGGGAGGGCAGATCGACCGGAGATGGCCGGGCTGCGGAGAACAGAGATGGCGAGTCAAGGATCGAAGAGCCCGGGGAAGAGGGTAAAAACTCGACGGACGGATCCAGGCAGAAGGCCGGTGGCACCGGCGGGCACATCGGGTAGGGCTGAGGTGGCAACGAGCGCGGCGCGAGGCGAGCAGGAAGCCTCCGCGGACCGAAGGGCTGCACCGGGGTCGGTGCGGGGACGCTGCGGCCAGCTGCCAGGGGTGGGGGAGCCACGCACTCACCGCTTTGCTCCCCCAGGAACACCAGCTTGAATTTCCTCAGCGGATTCCCGAAGTCTCCGCCCGCCGACATGGTGGAACCAGAGGAGCTGCCGCCGCCTCAGCCCAGAGACCTCCGGGACCGACGCTGTTCCAACCCGCTGACGAAAAAGGCGAGCGGAAGGGCGGGCGCCGAGCTCTCTCGGCCCCTGCAGGGCCCGGCGGAGGAGCAGGGCTGGAGGGCAGCAGGACTCTCCACAGACTGGCAGCCGCCGCCGCCGCCTCCCCGCAGAGTCGCCTAGCACTGAGCGAGGCCCGCGGCTGGGAAGGGAAGGAGGGCGGTGTCGGCAGGAGCCAGGGGTGTGCTCTGGCTTCCCAAGGCTACGGCCGTTCCCTCCTTCAGGGCCCAGCTCCGAGACCTGGGTGAGAGAGGCGGAGGAGGGTGGCGGAGCCGGAACCCCAGACGTGTCTGGAACCTCTCACGCACAGCGCCTCAGCTTCCACAGCTGCCGCCGCCGCCGCCGCAGCCCAACCTGCTGAGTGCGCGAGCCTCTGGCGCGGCGCGGGGCGAGCCCGGGCGCGAGCCTGCTGCCCCGCCGGCCGCTGGCGTACGTGCGTGCGTGCGTGCGCGCCACCGCCGCCGCCATCGCCATCGCCATCGCCATCGCCTTCCTGGTTTGGACGCCTTCCTCCCGTGAGGCGGCGGCGGGGCAGGTTCGGGTTCCACTCGCGTCAGAAGCCAGGAGGAGGCGGGGCAAACCAGGGATAAGTTAGCGGGTGGATGGAGCCCTTACGTCACTTACATACTAAGCCAATCGGAAGTGGCTGAGGGCGGGCCGACACGCGAGTGAGGTGGCGGCAGGAGAGCGTGCTCAGCCCTCGAGCTGTGGAAAGCAGAGCACGGTGGCGGCCATACGAAGTGTGGCGCTTCTCAGTCTGAGGAGAGGGAAAAAGAAGGGAGGGAAGGGGAGAGGAAGGGATGGGGCGGAGGCGGAAGAAAAGTGAAGCTGAGGCGGGGCCGGGACTAAGGTGGAATGATGCCCCAAAAAGTGTGAGTGGGGTCCTATAGCCCTAAGATTTGTAATAGGAGCCTCTTTCCTGAGCCCTCAGCCGGCATCACTGTCCTTCACCCCTGCACACACTCCACCTTCTCCACCTTATCATAATTCCTCAACGCCATCTTACTAAATAACATTCTTTTCCATTGCTTCCAGGAATTTTATAACTGTCAGAATCAGGGCCTCCCAATTTTGCAGATGAGGAAACCGAAGCCTAACAAAATCCATAAAGCTGCCTGGCGCGATGGCTCACGCCCGTAATCCCAGCATTTTGGGAGGCCGAGGCGATAGAATCTCTTGAGCCCAGGAATTCGAGACCAGGCTGGGCAACAAAGCAAGACACTATCTCTACAAAAAATAAAATAATTAGCCGAATGTCGTGGTGCACGCCTGTAGTTCCAGCTACTCAGGAAGCTGAGGCAGAAGGATTGCTTGAGTCCAGGATTTGGAGGCTGTAGTATGTCACCCCTACACTGAAATCTGGGCAACAGAACAAGTCCCTGTCTTTAAAAAAAAAAAAAAAATTGCCAAGTTAAAAAAAAAAAAGTCCTTACATTTGCGTATAGTATCTTATATCATTCACAAAAACATTTATGTACATTTTCTCATTACTGGGTAGTTATTTGCTAGCTGTAGAAATGACAGGATCAAAAAAGTGCCTTCTCAGACCCAAGGATGAATTGCTGACCTAGAATAAATCACGGGGAGGAACTGAAGTTTTTAAAATATCATCTGTTCTGGCCTATCAAGACAACAGCTCTATCCTCAAACACTCATATCAAAATTTACTCCCTTCTGTTTCCTCTGCCAGCCATGTGCAGGTAGAATATGCATCTAAAGAAAAACGGTAAAAACCTGACTTATGCCGGGCGCGGTGGCTCAAGCCTGTAATCCCAGCACTTAGGGAGGCCGAGGCGGGTGGATCACGAGGTCAAGAGATCGAGACCATC
>NW_022437046.1:2678799-2689601 GCF_009761245.1 Sapajus apella
GAGGCGGGTGGATCACGAGGTCAAGAGATCGAGACCATCCTGGTCAATATGGTGAAACCCCGTCTCTACTAAAAATACAAAAAAAATTGGCTGGGCATGGTGGCGCGTGCCTGTAATCCCAGCTACCCAGGAGGCCGAGGCAGGAGAATTGCCTGAACCCAGGAGACGGAGGTTGCGGTGAGCCGAGATCGCGCCATTGCACTCCAGCCTGGGTAACAAGAGCGAAAACTCCGTCTCAAAAAAAAAAAAAAAAAAAAAGTTTATGCAAACAAAAGTGAGTAGCTATTTTCCTTCTGATGGGTACCAGGTTTTCATTATGTTTCCTGAAATAGACTTTAAAGTAACATCTGAGGATTGGAACTATAATTACTTTGTACTTCCTACAGAACTTTATGAATCAGTCCTCCCTGCTGCTTCGGTCTCTGTAGTCACCTAGGCAGGTGGTACTATTCCCTGTCATTTTGAAGGGCCATATGGTATAGTCCACTTCTTACCTAAAATATTTTAATGTTTTAAGCTTTCATTTTGCATTGACACATATACAGCCTCATTACCCTCTGAAGCTGCCTTCATATTTATCATGCAGTCTGTGTAAGTTTTGTCTTCAGAGACTTTATGGCCTAAACATTGCATATTAAGTGGTATAGGGTATAGCAAATGGAAAAATTACCTAAGAGAAAGAGGAATTTTCAGGCAGAGAAGGGCCTAAGGAAAAAAAAAAAGAGAGAAAGAGGAATTAGGCCCTTTTCAAGAGAATTTTCACCTTCATGATTTCCTACACTCACTTCTCTTTATCGCAAACACTCTTCCCCTCCCTTCCCCACCCTTCCCCAATTCCTACTCATCCTTCAGTTAAAGAAATTGTCTTTTTTTTGGCCAGGCACGGTGGCTCACGCCTGTAATCCCAGCACTTTGGAAGTCAGGGCAGGCAGATCACAAGGTCAGAAGCTCAAGACCATCCTGGCCAACGTGATGAAACCCCATCTCTACTAAAAATACAATAGTTAGCTGAGTGTGGCGGTATGTGCCTATAATCCCAGCTACTCGGAAGGCTGAGGCAAGAGAATCACTTGAACCTGGGAGGTGGAGGTTGCAGTGAGCCGAGATCACACCACTGCACTCCAGCCTGGCAACAGAGTGAGACTCCCTCTCAAAAATAAAATTGTCTTTTCTTTTTCTTTTAAATCACTTACCACTTAAAGAAGTTGTCTTTGTCCATTCAGGCTACTATAACAGAATACCATGACTGGTTGGCTTAAACAGCAAACACTTATTTCTCACAGCTGGAGACAGGAAAGTTCAAGAGCGAGGTACCAGAAGATATGGTGTCTGGTGAAGTCCCACTTCCTGGTTCATAGACAACCATCTTCTCACTATGCCCTCACTTGGCAGAAAGAGATCAAGAAAGCTCTCTGGGGTCCCTCTTACAAGGGAACTAATCCCATTTATGAGTGCTCCACCCTCATGACCTAATCACTTCCCTAAGGCCCCACCTACTAATACCATCACATTGGGAACTATGATTTCAACATAGGAATTTTGGGGAGACACAAACATTCAGTCTACGCTACAAGTCTTGCTCCCATCTGCTCACATCCCCACCAACAGTATAAGTACCTTTGCTTGTCCTACTGTACCCCCCATTCTTTTTTTTTTTTTTTTGAGACAGAGTTTTGCTCTTGTTACCCAGGCTGGAGTGCAATGGCACGATCTCGGCTCACCGCAACCTCTGCCTCCTGGGTTCAGGCAATTCTCCTGCCTCAGCCTCCTGAGTAGCTGGGATTACAGGTATGCGCCACCATGCCCAGCTGATTTTTTGTATTTTTAGTAGAGACGGGGTTTCACCATGTTGACCAGGATGGTCTCGATCTCTTGACCTCGTGATCCACCCACCTTGGCCTCCCAAAGTGCTGGGATTACAGGCTTGAGCCACCGCTCCCGGCCTTGTACCCTATTCTTAATTGTTGTTCATTGTCAGTCTTCCATACTTGACTGTAAGCTCCATGAGGTCAGATCTCATCTTGTATCCCCAGTGCTTGAGGAGTGCTTACTACATAGTTAGCATGCAGCAGATATTTGCTGACAAAAGAGGAATTATTTTTCACTATCTTGGAAGGAGAAATGGGATTTGGGCATGCAGAGAAGGAAGTTAAGAGCATTTTGGAGAAAGAGCATCACCCAAAAATATGTAATGTGGTACTTCATTCCTAAACCATTATTTATGAAAAGGATGGCCAAAACAGATCTTGTAACTAAAAATTAGGAACAATGGGAGAGGACAGGCTTCACAGCTCCAAATTCAAAGTACCTAAAGCAGCTTTCATTATCAATTTAAAGGTGATATCTAATTGAAGCCCATGACTGTGCAGGGAATCTATCACACAGAAATTATAAAATTATAGCTTATCTTCTGCCCTGAGCACCAAAAAGCTTCTTGCAGGAGGACTGAAATTTCTTTCTTAATTTTTTTTTGGAGATAGAGTCTTACTCTGTTGTCCAGGCTGGAGTACAGTGGGACGATCTCAGCTCACTGCAACCTCTACCTCCTGGGTTCAAGAGATTCTGCTGCCTCTGCCTCCTGAGTAGCTGGGATTAAAGAAGTGTGCCACCATGTCTGGCTAATTTTTGTATCGTTAGAAGAGACAGGGTTTCACCATGTGGCCAGGCTGGTCTCAAAGTCCTTACCTAAAGTGATCCGCCTGCCTTGGCTTCCCAAAGTGCTGAGATTACAGACATGAGTCACTGCTCACGGCCAATTTCATCTTATTCTTAGTGACAGACACTATTGATTGCATATCCAGCAATGCACACACAACACACACATATACTTCCACCATATATACTAGAGATAACAGATATGTTTCCAGCCTTCCTTCAGCTAAGGTATAGGTACATGAGTCCATCTGAGCCAGTGGGAGATGAAGGAAATGTGTTAAAGGCTTTTTTCTTCTAAGAGTAGAACAGATAAAGAGAAATATATTTTCTTCCTTGATGAAAAGGAATAAATGAGAAAAAGACTGCCATTTTTCTGCCATTGATGTGGCTATGTAAGGAAATGATATTTGGAGCTAAGATAGCTCTTCTCAATATAGAATTCTAAAGACAAAAGCCAATCCACTGATGATGGCTAAGCAGGAAACTAAAAGACATCATTGAGCCACTGTACCAACCCTGGAACTGGCCTTCTAGATTTCTTTTTACTAACATAATAAATGTTTTTATATTTAATAATGCCTTTATGTGTCTTTGTATTTCTTTGTTATTACTCACAGCTGAAAGCAGCTGACATTCTCATCTTTAGATCCCTTGAAACACCTTGCATAGTTGCTTGAATATTCGGCACTCAATATTGTATGTGTATATATAAAGCAGTAGTTATCAAACTGGAATTGCCTTTTTCTGTTTACTACTCCCTAAAAAGGGATTTATTATGTTGGAGAGGCAGGAAATCAATAGAAGGAGAAAAACTGTCCAGGTAAAAGGACTGAAACCATACTGCTCACATTTGAAACAAATAATAGCTCTGGCAGGAATTCAAATTCCATCAAATGCAAAGCCCTTCTAACCCACACTGCAGGTTATTATAATCATTGCTACTAAAAATAATAGTGGGTCAATATACAAAGCATAAAAATGACAAGTAATTCAAGGTGACCAATTAAATTAGTACAATTAATACAAGATATGTTGAATTAAGTCTTTTTTTTTTTTTTTTTTTTTTTTAGTCAGAGTCTCGTTCTGTCACCCAGGCTGGAGTCCAGTGGTGCAATCTCAGCTCACTGCAACCTCTGCATCCCAGGTTCAAGTGATTCTCCTGCCTCAGCCTCCTGAGTAGCTAGGATTACAGGTGCACACCACCAGGCCTGGCCAATTTTTGTATTTTTAGTAGAGATGGGGTTTCACCATGTTGGCCAGGCTAGTCTTGAATGCCTGACCTCGTGATCCACCTGCCTCAGCCTCCCAAAGTGCTGGGATTACAGGCGTGAGCCACCATGCCCAGCCCATAAGTCTCATTTTTAAAAGACCACAAGAGGCCGGGCGCGGTGGCTCAAGCCTGTAATCCCGGCACTTTGGGAGGCCGAGGCGGGTGGATCACGAGGTCAAGAGATCGAGACCATCCTGGCCAACATGGTGAAACCCCGTCTCTACTAAAAATACAAAAAATTAGCTGGGCATGGTGGTGCGTGCCTGTAATCCCAGCTACTCAGGAGGCTGAGGCAGGAGAATTGCCTGAACCCAGGAGGCGGAGGTTGTGGTGAGCTGAGATTGCGCCATTGCACTCCAGCCTGGGTAACATGAGTGAAACTCCGTCTCAAAAAATAAATAAATAAAATAAAAGACCACAAGAAAAAAAGGGGGAAGGAGTCATGTTAAAACCTGTTTTCCAAATACTTTGACCTATAAGGACATGCCATTCGGGAATAAAGATTAGTCTGTCAAAGTGGAGAAGATGGTAGAACTTAAATGGAATGGTCCTTCCTGTAATTACAGCCAATTAATAGCTAAGTCAGAAGATATTTTTGCTAAAGATTGATCTACGGCCGGGCGCGGTGGCTCAAGCCTGTAATCCCAGCACTTTGGGAGGCCGAGGCGGGTGGATCACAAGGTCAAGAGATCGAGACCATCCTGGTCAACATGGTGAAACCCTGTCTCTACTAAAAATACAAAAAATCAGCTGGGCATGGTGGCGCGTGCCTGTAGTCCCAGCTACTCAGGAGGCTGAGGCAGGAGAATTGCCTGAACCCAGGAGGCGGAGGTTGCGGTGAGCCGAGATCGCGCCATTGCACTCCAGCCTGGGTAACAAGAGTGAAACTCCGTCTCAACAAAAAAAAAAAAAAAAAAAAAAAAAAAAAAAAAGATTGATCTACAGAATCTATTTTTGATAATTCCATTTTGTTCTGTTCATGTGAATCATGGTCCTCGTTATGAATAATGTGATTTCTCAGAGGCTTGTAAGTGTGGTGTTACTTCCAGGCTTTGAAATTGCAGTGGGGGAAGAACTTACTTCTTTTTATCCTAGTCCAGAATGTATAAAATCTGACACATTGCTGGAGCTCTCCTCTCCCCACACTCTATCCCCCACAAATAATAAAGTCTCCTCCAAGATGTACCAGAGAATGAATCACTCCACCTGCTACTAAAGTGATAATCACTCAGAGTAGAAGAGAACAACTGCTTCTATAGCTGTTTATGTAAAGAACAGAGCGTCTTAGGATAGAAAAGTGAGACCAACACTGTTTGCACTGAAATACCAACAGAATGCACAGCCAAATTGTAACTTGCCAAAGAAGCCAAGAGAAACTATCTTTCTGCAAATATTTCTTCAGCTTTTCTATTAACAAAAAGTGACTAGGAATTTATTTTATATAAAATCAAAAGATATCAAAATAATTATAGAAGTTGTCGCTCAAAATATCCAGCGAGATAAGCCCCAACATCATAGGGAAAACAAACTAACTTCCAGTTTTAGGAAGCTAGATTAAAGATGTTCTGTCTTCCCTTTCTGAAACCATTCCAAAATGAGAATAAAGAAATTAAAATGGGCCGGGCGCGGTGGCTCAAGCCTGTAATCCCAGCACATTGGGAGGCCGAGGCGGGTGGATCACAAGGTCAAGAGATCGAGGCCATCCTGGTCAACACGGTGAAACCCCGTCTCTACTAAAAATACGAAACATTAGCTGGGCATGGTGGCGCGTGCCTGTAGTCTCAGCTACTCAGGAGGTTGAGGCAGGAGAATTGCCTGAACCCGCGAGGCGGAGGTTGCGGTGAGCCGAGATCGCGCCATTGCACTCCAGCCTGGGTAACAAGAGTGAAACTCCATCTCAAAAAAAAAAAAAAAAAAAAAAAAGAAGAAGAAATTAAAATGTAAACTCTGTCTTTGACATCTCTAACCCAGAGCCATAACATTTTAAGATGGGAGACAAAGATAGGGCAATGGTAACTGAGTAAACAGAACATATAAAGTGCTTACTGAAGGATGAAGTCACAAGAAGCAAGCCAATCAGCTAAGAACTGCAGAAATTCTGCTCAGGAATGTGAAATATCAGGTACCACATAAGGTAGGGATAAAGCAAGGACAAAAACAAGGGAATTGTATTAATGACTGTATAGACAACAGTTTTAAACCTATCCCTTTCTAGGCTGGGCACAGTGGCTCACGCCTGTAATCCTAGCACTTTGGGAGGCTGAGGTCGATGGATCATGAGGTCAAAAGTTCGGGACCTGCCTGGCCAATATGTGAAACACTGTCTCTACTAAAAATACAAAAATTAGCCAGGCGTGGTGGCGTGCACCTGTAGTGCCAGCTACTTGGGAGGCTGAGGCAGAAGAATCACTAGAATCCAGGAGGTGGAGGTTCCAGTGAGCCAAGATTGCGCCATTGCACCCCAGCCTGGACAACAGAGCGAGACTTCGTCTCAAAAAAAAAATAAATAAAAAACATAAGCTATGAAGAAAAAGAAATGCCAGAAAGTTAGGTAGAAAACCAGGAGAGAGGCCGGGCGCGGTGGCTCAAGCCTGTAATCCCAGCACTTTGGGAGGCTGAGGCGGGTGGACACGAGGTCAAGAGATCGAGACCATCCTGGTCAACATGGTGAAACCCCGTCTCTACTAAAAATACAAAAAATTAGCTGGGCATGGTGGTGCGTGCCTGTAATCCCAGCTGCTCAGGAGGCTGAGGCAGGAGAATTGCCTGAACCCAGGAGGCGGAGGTTGCGGTGAGCCGAGATCGCGCCATTGCACTCCAGCCTGGGTAACATGAGTGAAACTCCGTCTCAAAAAAAAAAAAAAAAAAAAAAAAAAGAAAGAAAGACAAGGGAAGAGAATGTTTCAAAAGGAAAGGCTTAGTCAGTGGAGTCAAATACATCAGAGCAGTCAAAAAAGTCAAAGACTAAAAAGCATCCTACTGTCAAAGGTGAGTGACTGCAAATGGGGACAAGAAATCTTTTTAGGGTGATAGAAATGTTCTAAAAATTATACTGTGTCGATGATCACACAATTCTGCACATTAACTAAAAATCACTGAATTGTATGCTTAAAATGAGTGACTTTTGTGGAATGTAATACCTCAAAAGAGAGTTATTCCTCTTTTTTTTTTTTTGAGACAAAGTTTTTGCACTTGTTGCCCAGGCTGGAGTGCAATGGCATGGTCTCAGCTCATTGCAACCTCCGCCTCCCAGGTTCAAGAAATTCTCCTGCCTCAGCCTCCCAAGTAGCTGGGATTACAGACACCTGCCACCATGCCCAGCTAATTTTTGTATTTTTCGTAGAGATGGGGTTTCACCATGTTGGCCAGGCTGGTCTAGAACTACTGACCTCAGGTGATCCACCCACCTCAGCCTCCTAAAATGCTGGGATTACAGGCATAATCCACCGTGCCCGGCTCTTTTTTTTGAGACAGGGTCTCACTCTGGATCCCTAAACTGGAGTGCGATAGCACGATCTCAGCGCACTACAGCCTTGACCTCCCAGGCTCAGGTGATTCTCCCACCTCAGCCTCCTGAGTAACTGGAACTACAGGTATGAGCCATCACACCTGGCTAATTTTTTGTATTTTCAGTAGAGACAGGGTTTTGCTACATTGCCCAGGCTGGTCTTGAATTCCGGTACTCAAGCAATCCTCCTGTCTCTGCTTCCCAGTGTGTGGGGATTACAGGAGTAAGCCACTGCACCGGGCCAAAACAGTATTTTCAAGAGGGTTATTGGTGGCCTGGGTCTGAAAAGTTTCAATGAAGTAATAAGTCAAGAAGCCAGATTTGGATTTAGGAATAAATTTGAAATGAAGAAATGGAGGCAAGAAGTGAAGATTCTTTCATTTAAGGAAATTGGTTCCAAAGGAGAAAAGAAAAAAAGTAATACCTACAGAGACCCACAAGGTCAAGAAGGGGAGGAAGGTGGTAAGTTTAGTTTTAGATATATTCCATTTGAGGTAAGACTCCATATAGCTAGTAGACAATTATTCCCTTTTGTTTTAGAAGTAGGAACTGTGGCATATTGCTTAGTACAAAAGTTCCACAACAGGTGGGCATTGGGATGAAGTTGGAAAGAGAGCAGCACAGCAAATAAAGGGTCCCACCTGGTCTTTAGGCAACCTCCATTTCCAGAATGACTGAGCTCGGAGAATATCCATAGGACTTCATCTCTATCAGCTTCTGGGTATATCAACATCAACTTATATATATAAGTGCACCACCATGCCCGGCTAATTTTTGTATTTTCAGTAGTGATGAGGTTTCAATGTATTGGTCGGGCTGGTCTCGAACTCCTGACCTTGTGTTCCATCCGCCTCAGCCTCCCAAAATGCTGGGATTATTTTTTTGAGAGAGAGTCTTGCTCAGCCACCCAGGCTGGGGTGCAGTGATGTGATTTCAGCTCACTGCAACCTCCACCTTCTGGGTTCAAGCTGTTCTCCTGCCTCAGGTTCCCGAGTAGCTGGGATTACAGGCATGGGCCATCATACCCGGCTAAGTTTTGTATTTTTAGTAGAGACAGGCTTTCATCATGTTGGCCAGGCTGGTCTCGAACTCCTGACCTCAGGTGATCTGCCCACCTCAGTCTCCCAAAGTGCTGAGATTATAGGCTTGAGCCACTGTGCCTGGCCTTAGGCTTCAATTTCTACACCTATAAAATGAGATGGGCTGTATGACCTTGAATTTGAAAATGGTTTCTTAAATTTGACACCAAAAGCACAGACAACTAAAAATAAATAAATTGGACTTGACTATAATAAAAAAATTTTGTCCGTCAAAGGACACTATTGAGAGATTGAAAAAGACAACCCATATAATGGGAGAAAATATTTGCTAATTATATATTTATAAGGATTTAATATCCAGAATATGTATCTAGAACTCATAGATACAACTCGGCCGGGTGCTGTGGCTCACGCCTATAATCCCAACACTTTGGGAGGCCAAGGCAGGCAGATCACCTGAGGTTGGGAGTTCAAGACCACCGTCACCAACATGGAGAAACACCGCCTACACTAAAAATACAGAATTAGCCAGGCATGGTGGCACATGCCTGTAATCCCAGTTACTTGGGAGGCTGAGGCAGGAGAATTGCTTGAACCCAGGAGGTGGAGGTTGCGGTGAGCTGAGATTACACCATTGCACTTCAGCCTAGGCAATAAGAGCAAAACTCTGTCTTCAGAAACATAAAAAATAAATAAAGAAAAAAAGAACTCACACAACTCATCAACAAAAAGACAAACAATGCCAGGTGCAGTGGCTCACACCCAAAACCCAGCACTTTGGGAGGCCAAATCGGGTCAATCAATTGGGCCCAACTGTTTGATACCAGCCTAAGCAACACAGCAAGACCCCATCTCTAAAAAAAATAATAATAAAAAATAAAAAGCCAGGCGTGGTGGCATTCACCTATAATCCCAGCTATTCGGGAGGCTGAGGTGGAAGGTGGAAGGTTCACGTGAGCCCAGGACATCAAGGCTACAGTGAGCCATGATCCTCCCACTGTACTCCAGTACTCTTGACAAAGCCAGACCCTGTCTCATTTAAAAAAAAAAAAAGGACAATCCAGTCCAACAATAGGCACAAAGGACTTGAATAGACATTTCTCCAGGGAACACATACAAATGGCCAATATAGTGCATAAAATAATGCATGGGAGTGGGCACAGTGGCTCAGGCCTGTAATCCCAGCACTTTGGAAGGCTGAGGCAGGAAGACCCTGCAAGTGCCAAGGCAGGAGCCAGAAGCCTCAGCCTATTCCCATATAAAGAATGAAGAAAAACATAACTAGAGGTATTCATAGGTTATCTTAGTTATTCATAGGTGATTTTAGCTATTCATATGTGATCTTAGTTCTTTTTTTTTTTTTTGAGACAGAGTCTCACTCTGTCACCAGGCGCCAGGCTGGAGTGCAGTGGCATAATCTCGGCTCACTGCAACCTCCACCTCCCGGGTTCGTGCAACTCTCCTGCCTCAGCCTCCTGAGTAACTGGGACTACAGGCGCAGGCCAACACGCCCAGCTAATTTTTGTATTTTTAGTAGAGACGGGGTTTCACCATGTTGGTCAGGATGGTCTTGATTTCTTGACCTCATGATCCGTCCACCTCGGCCTCCCAAAGTACTGGGATTACAGGCTTGAGCCACCACGCCCGGCCAGATCTTAGTTCTTTTTACTAATGCCTTCCAGGTCTCGAAGTGTGAACCTGGGGTGACATTGTGAAAGGAATGACCCCAAGGCAAGATACTTTAAGCCCTCTGTCACACCCGCATAAGGGCTGCTGGAGGGCACCTTGGCTGTGTGGCAGTGCTAGCACTGGGAAAGCGCCCAATGTTCAGCCAGCTAGGGAAGGAGATATCCAAAATGTCCAAGACATCTTCTTCCTTGGGGGCGTTAGGAGAAAACTCCGCTCCTCCAAGCTCTTTCGGTAGGCCTGACAGCGGTCAGGTAGGCCCGCAGACATCCGAGGGCTTAATTGTCTCTATGTGATGCTGTGCTCCAGTGGTCATATTTCAGGTCCACTCTCATGTTCCATTTCTGCACCTGGTTCCTTTTTTCTTAGAAGAGATAATCAGTAAAAATAATATAAATCTTAATGTCTTTGTTCTTTCTTGACAAGTATGGAAAACTGCTGACAAATTATGTCCTTACCTCACCTCGGATACTAGAAAGCCTTGGGCCCCTACCTATATGACACGTGATGTACTTGACCCTATCACTGACCACCAATGCCACGCCCTACCTACCCTGCCCCCAGCTTTGTACTCAATAAAAGTCAGAGTGTCCAGGCACTCAGGGCCACTGCCAGACTCCGCACTTTGGTTGGCAGTGGACCC
>NW_022437046.1:2689701-2701890 GCF_009761245.1 Sapajus apella
GCGCGATCTCGGCTCACCGCAACCTCCGCCTCCTGGGTTCAGGCAATTCTCCTGCCTCAGCCTCCTGAGTAGCTGGGATTACAGGCACGCACCACCATGCCCAGCTAATTTTTTTGTATTTTTAGTAGAGACGGGGTTTCACCATGTTGACCAGGATGGTCTTGATCTCTTGACCTCGTGATCCACCCGCCTCGGCCTCCCAAAGTGCTGGGATTACAGGCTTGAGCCACCGCATGTGTCTTTTATTTCTACAGTTTCTGGTCTCCACACCAGCAGAGAAGGGCTCAAAGGATCCTGTAGGGTTGGACCCTACACAAGACCAGCCTGGCCAACATGGTGAAACCCAATCTCTGCCAAAAATACAAAAATTAGGCAGGCATGGTGGCAGATGCCTGTAATCCCAGATAGCTCGGTAGGCTGAGGCAGGAGAATCCCTTGAATCCAAGGGGGGAGTTTTCAGTAAACCAGGATTGTGTCATTGCACTCCAGCCTGGGCGACAGAGCGAGACTCCATCTCGATACATAAATAAATAATTTAAAATGCTCAACATCTTTTCATCTTTTTTTTTCTGAGATGGAGTTCTGCTCTTATTGCCCAGGCTAGAGTGCAATGGCACAATCTCAGCTCACCACAACCTCCGCCTCCCAGGTTCAATCGATTCTCCCGCCTCAGTTTTCTGAGTAGCTGGGATTGCAGGTGTGCGCCACCACACTGGCTAATTTCGTATTTTGGGGGTTTCTCCATGTTGGTCAGGCTGGTCTCGAACTCCCAACCTCAGGTGATCCACCGGCCTCAGTCTCCCAAAGTGTTGGGATTAAACAGATGAGCCACCATGCCTGGCCTCAACATTTTTAATCATTAAGGAAATGAAAACCAAAACCACAAAGATATCATTTCACACTACTAGGATGGCTTATAAAAAAAGTGTTGGACACAGGAAGGGGAGCGTCAAACACTGGGGTCTGTCGGAAGGAAACAGGGGAGGGACAGTGGGGGGTGGGGAGTTGGGGAGAGAGAGCATGGGTAGAAATGCCAGATGTAGGTGATGAGGAGGGAGGCAGCAAATCACACTGCCATGTGTGTACCTATGCAACAATCTTGCTTGTTCTTCACATGTACCCCAAAACCTAAAACGCAATTAAAAAGAAAAGTGTTGGGACCTTCAAATACTTGTACAAATGTTTGCAGCAGCTTTGTTCACAATAGCCAACAGGTAGAAACAACCCAAGTGTTCGTAAACAGATGAATGGATAAACAAATTGTTGTATGTCTATAAAAGGGAATATTATTTAACTAGAAAACAAAACAAATTATGAATACATGCTACAACATAGATGAACCTTGAAAACATGCTAAGTGAAACGAGACAGACAGAAAACCTCAGCTATTGTATGATTCCACTTATGTCAAATACCTAGAATAGGCAAATTCACAGAGACAGAAAGGGCACTGGAGATTAACAGGGGCTGGTGGGAGAGGTTAATGGAGAGTTATTGCTTACTGGACACAGAGGTTCTGCTTGGGGCAATGAAAAATTTTGGAAATAGATAATGGCGATGATTGCACGACATTGTGAATGCAATTAATGCCCCTGAATTATACACATATTGTTAAAATGGAAATTTTCATATATATTTGATAACAATTTAAAAAAAAAGAGCTGACTCTAAGTAGGGTGACTTTAACTAAAGTGACTATAAACTCCAGAACAGTCCACATTTACTACTGTTGTATGGATTAATTATTGATAGTACACCCCCTAGACTCGCAAAGCTATCCCAGTTTGAACAGTAAACTATACAGTCACCCAGTCTCTAAGTTCTCATTGTGAACGGTTCTGCAATCCTAACCTCGGGCATTAGGACCTTAGAAAGGTTTTGCGATGACATCACCTCTAGAAAATCAGAACCCACTGGCCTCCAGGGAAATGGAGGCGGGGCGGAAGATGTGTGCACTTCACACAAACGCCCAGCTCCCACGTGAGAATCATTTCAGTGGTAAATCACCTGTTTACTTCGGGTCCCGAGAGCCCACGACTAAAGGGAAACACTTGCAGAGTGTGTGGGATGGAGTCCGCGGTGGCAAAAATACAGAATAGACCCACCCTCCCCTAACATGCCACACTCATTATGGCCGCCAGCGTCTAAGCGGAGACGGAGCGCGCCTCCTCCCGCAGCTCCAGAGGGGCGGGCCCTGGGAAACCGAACGAGTTTCTGCGGACCAATGGGGAGAGGCAAGGGGCGGGGTTGGCCTGGGTCATCTGCCGGAGGACTGTGAGGTTGACTTGGACAGGCGTGTTTTGTTGTGCCGCGGCTGCCACGTTATTCCCAGCTTTTGAGGTGGATTTTGCCTGGTGGTGTGCCACCGTCAGCGCTTCCGGGTTAAAGTCCTGCTGAGCTGATCACATCTCATCCCACCCAGTGCTTATCCCTCCCCTTCCTAGCCAGCCCGCGTCAAAGCCCTGTTGGCCCCGCCCTCTCCTTTGAGATGACTCATCTCTGTATCCCAACAACGTGATAAATTGGCGGCTCCAGGTGCGGCCTGACACGTTGGAGCTTAAAACCTTTTTTTCTGATTATAAAAATGTATGGATATTTCGGGAAATTAAGAAAAGCGTAATGGAAATAAAAGTGATTTACTATTCCATCAGCCAGAAACAATCATGATTAACTTTTGTCATCCTTTTTTTCCCTCTGCGTATCTATTTTCACACAATTGGGACAATGCTGTATAAGTTATATATTGTTTGCATATTGTTTTTCTCTGTAATTTTAAATGAATGCATAGGATTCATTTAAAGTAGTCCATGGATGAATGTACTATAATTTTTATATTTTCCCATTGAGCATTTAAACTAAATTTTGAAGCATGGCACGGTGGCTCACACCTGTAATCCCAGCACTTTGGAAGGCCAAGGCAGGCAGATCACTTGAGGTCAAGAGTTAGAGATCAGCCTGGCCAACATGGTGAAACCCCGTCTCTACTAAAATTACAGAATTGGCTGACCGTGGTGGCACATATCTATAATCCCAGCTACTTGGGAGGCTGAGGCAGGAGAACTGCTTGAACCTGGGAGGCGGAGGTTGCAGTGAGCCGAGATCACGCCATTGCACCCCAGCCTGGGTAACAAGAGTGAAACTCCGTCTCAAAAAATAAATAAATAAAATAAATAAATAAATAAACCAAACTTTGAGTGCACAGCCTCTTGGAGGTGGGGCAGGTCAAGAAGGAGAGACGGCTAAGAACTGGCTATTCCACAGCTTCACCCTCCCTTTGCAAAGTTGTCTTACGAGAATTACAAGATTTTAGTGTCTTTCAACGCTTTAGGATCTCAGGGTTCTAAAGTAGTACAATTGAGAAACTCAGAATCGTAACATCTTGGGGTGGTAAGGACCTCTGAAAAAACAAGTACAAGCCTCTACCAAACAGTTTTACTCTAAAAAACAAAACAAAACAAAAACTGTCTCTAGTAAAAAAATACAAAAATTAGACAGGCATGGTGGTGGATGCCTGCAGTTCCAGTGACTTGGGAGGCTGAGGCAGGAGAATCACTTCAACCCGGGAGGCAGAGGTTGCAGTGAAACAAGGTAATACCACTGCACTCCAGCCTGGGCCACAGAGCAAGAGTCTGTCTCAAAAAAATAAAGATAGAAAGAGAGAGAGAGAAAGAGGGAGGAGGGAAGGAGAGAAGGAAGGCAGGAAGGCAAAGAAAAAGAAATTTATAAGAGGAGGTGTGGCAAAACTCAAATGGTAATAGTAATTCCCGTAGGCCTATACGGCTGAGCATATAGAATAGTTCTTCTTGAGGCCAGAACAGTTTTCATGCCAAAATAGCATTATCAACTCAGAGTGACTTGTTTTAAATGACGAATTGAGTTATTTTGGTGCTAAGGAGCAGGTTATCTCAAGTGGTTTAGGGTAAAAGTTTGTTGTGCATTTCATTATAAAAATATGCATGCCGGAGGGCCCTGAGATGCTAAGCACCCCGGTTTCAGAAAGAGTTAGGATTCAAAAAGAGGGTGGTTCTGGATTCAAGAACGGGTAGGGACCACAACAAAGGTGGAAGGTCCGGTTTCCTTGCAGCCAGACTTAAAGCATTATCTATTCATTCAAACTGAGGCTCAGTTTCATCATCTGTAAAATGGAAATAACCATACAATTGTTTTCTAACTGGATCATTAACAATGTATGGCAGAACTATGAAATCTAAGACCATTATAGGGCAAGTTTCACGTCTGTAATCCCAGTACTTTGGGAAGCAGAGAAGGAAGGATCACTTGAACCTAGGAGTTGAAGATCAGCCTGAGGAACATAGCCAGGCCCCATCTCCAGTAAATGAATAAAGTAAAATAAATAAATACATAAAACCACTAAAGATAAAAGGGTTCAGTCACTGTAGCTCAAGTTTGTAATCCCAGCACTTTGGGAGGCCAAGGCAGAAGGGTCACTTGAACCCAAGAGTTTGAGACCAGCCTGTGCAACAGAGTGAGACCCTATCTCTACTCAGAGTTAAAAATTAGCTGGGTGTAGTGTCATGCACCTGTATTCCCTGCTACTTGAGAGGCTGAGGCTGAGGCAGGAAGAGCACTTGAGCCCAGGAGGTCAAAGCTGCAGTGAGCTATGATAGTGCCATTGCATTTTAGCCTGGTGACAGAGCAAGGCCTCATCTCAAAAAATAATAATGATAAATAAATAAATAAGACATGGACTGGGTGTGGTGCTTCACACCTGTAATCCCAACACTTTGGGAGGCCGAGGTGGACAGATCACCTGAGGTCAGAAGTTTGAGATCAGCATGGCCAACATGGCAAAAACCCATCTCTACTAAAAATACAAAAATTAGCCCGCCTGGAATTCCCAGCTACTCGGGAGGCCGGGGCAGGAGAATTGCTTGAACCTGGGAGGCGGAGGTTGCAGTGAGCTGAGATTTCGTCATTGCACTCCAGTCTGGGAGACAGAGCAAGACTCCATCTCAAAAATAAATAATCATAATAAAAGACATGAAGAGGCCGGGCACGGTGGCTCATGCCTGTAATCCCAGCACTTTGGGAAGTTGAGATGGGCAGATCACCTGAGGTCGGGGGAGTTTGAGATCAGCCTGATCAACATGGAGAAACCCCATCTCTAGTGAAAATACAAAATTAGCCAATTGTGGTGGCACATGCCTGTAAACCCAGTTACTCGGGAGGCTGAGGCAGGGGAATCACTTGAATCCGGGAGGCAGAGGTTGTGGTGAGCCAAGATTGTGCCATTGCACTCCAGCCTGGGCAACAAGAGTGAAACTCGTGCTCGCTTCGGCAGCACATATACTAAAATTGGAACGATACAGAGAAAATTAGCATGGCCCCTGTGCAAGGATGACATGCAAATTCGTGAAGCGTTCCATGTTTTTAAATTTTTTTTTATAAAAAAAAAAGACAGGAGTGAAACTCTCAAAAAGGAAAAAAAAAAAGACATGAAGAAAGAGAAACATGGTGAAATGTATAAAATGTTAACATTCTGGCTGCCTTTGGGTTGTGTTGATTTTTGCTGCTGTTGTTTTACTTTTCTGTGTTTTCTAAATGTATTACAGTTAATTATGTATTACATTTAATTACATTTTTTTTTGAAGAAAAGGCTCTTCGGGGCTAAAATAGGAGTTGCTAATCATGACAATCATCTTTATTTTGATAAAAAAAACTTGGAGCCAAAGTTCTTAGTATTCTTCAGCAAGCCCAATGCTCATCCACAAATTATTTCTGGTGCCTACAATGTGTAGATGCTAAAAAGATATTGAAAGAAACACAGAATAGGATCAGACAAGGATCCTAAAATCAAGGGGCATCATCCAGTGGTTTGAAAAAACACATATTCAAACAACTATAAAACAAATTATAAAATATAGAGAGAGGAGGTATAGGAAAACGTGTTGAACAGTTATCAGTGTGGTATGTGCAATGTGCATGTGAATAGAAATGGCTGAATGGTAAATTGGAGACAGATCGTGAAAGCTATAAATGCCAGGGTAAGGAGTGTACTGTTAAATTGGAGGGCTGTAAGTAGCTATTGAAGGGTTTTTAAACTTTTATTATCATTATTATTGTTATTATTATTATTATGAGACAGAGTTTTGTTCTTGTTGCCCAGGCTGGAGAGCAATGGCGCAATCTCTGCTCACTGAAACCTGCGCTTCCTGGGTTCAAGTGATTCTCCTGCCTCAGCTTCCCAAGTAGCTGGGATTACAGGTGACTGCCACCAAGCCCGGCTAATTTTTTGTATTTTTAGTAGAGATGGGGTTTCACCATGTTGGCCACGCTGGTCTTGAACTCCTGACCTCAGGCCTCCCAAAGTGCTGGGATTACAGGCATGAGTCATCACACCTGGCCTATTATTATTATTATTATTATTATTTTTGTTTGTTTGTTTGTTTGTTTGAGACGGAGTTTCACTCATGTTACCCAGCCTGGAGTGCAATGGCGCGATCTCGGCTCACCGCAACCTCCGCCTCCTGGGTTCAGGCAATTCTCCTGCCTCACCCTCCTGAGTAGCTGGGATTACAGGCACGCACCACCATGCCCAGCTAATTTTTTTGTATTTTTATTAGAGACGGGGTTTCACCATGTTGACCAGGATGGTCTCGATCTCTTGACCTCGTGATCCACCCGCCTCGGCCTCCCAAAGTGCTGGGATTACAGGCTTGAGCCACTGCGCCTGGCCTGGCCTATTATTATTATTTTGAGATAAGTTCTCACTCTGTCACCAAGGCTGGAGTGCAGTGGCACAATCACAGCTCACTGCAGCCTCAACCTCCCAGACTGAAGTTATCCTCTCACCTTCAGCCTCCCAAATAGCTGGGACAATAGGTATGTATCACCACACCCAGCTAATTTTTATTTTTATATTTTGTAGAGACAGGATTTTGCCATGTTACCCTGGCTGGTCTCAAACTCCTGGGATCAAGCAATTCTTCTGCCTTGGTCTCCCAAAGTGCTGCGATTACAGGCATAAGCAACTGTTCCTGGCCTAAATTTATTATTTCTTAATTTTTTTGAAGACAAAGTCTCGCTTTGTCACCAGGCTAGAGTACAGTGATGTGATCATAGCTCACTATAACCACAAAACCCTGGGCCTACGGGATCCTTGCGTCTTGGCCTCCCAAAGTGTTGGGAGTATAGACATAAGCCTCTGCACCCAGCTGTATTGAAGTTTTTACTTTATTTTTTTATTTTATTTATTTATTTATTTTTATTGCATTTTAGGTGTTGGGGTACATGTGAAGAACATGCAGGATTGTTGCATAGGTACACACATGGCAATGTGATTTGCTGCCTTCCTCCCCTTCACCTATATCTGGCATTTCTCCCCATGCTATCTCTCCCCAACTCCCCACCCCCCGCCGTCCCTCCCCTATTTCCCTCCAACAGACCCCAGTATGTGATGCTCCTCTCCCTGTAACCATGTGTTCTCATTATTCAACACCTGCCTATGAGTGAGAACATGCAGTGTTTGATTTTCTGTTCTTGTGTCAGTTTGCTGAGAATGATGGTTTCCAGGTTCATCCATGTCCCTACAAAGGACATGAACTCATCGTTTTTGATGGCTGCATAATAATCCATGGTGTATATGTGCCACATTTTCCCTGTCCAGTCTGTCATCGATTGGCATTTGGGTTGGTTCCAGGTCTTTGCTATTGTAAACAGTGCTGCAATGAACATTCGTGTGCATGTGTCCTTATAGTAGAATGATTTATAATCCTTTGGATATATGCCCAGTAATGGGATTGCTGGGTCAAATGGAATTTCTATTTCTAGGTCCTTAAGGAATCGCCACACTGTCTTCCACAATGGTTGAACTAATTTACACTCCCACCAACAATGTAAAAGTGTTCCTATTTCTCCACATCCTCTCCAGCATCTGTTGTCTCCAGATTTTTTAATGATCGCCATTCTAACTGGCGTGAGATGGTATCTCAATGTAGTTATGATTAGCATTTCTCTAATGACCAGTGATGATGAGCATTTCTTCATGTTTGTTGGCCTCACGTATGTCTTCTTTTGTAAAGTGTATGTTCATATCCTTTGCCCACTTTTGAATGGACTTGTTTGTTTTTTTCTTGTAAATCTGTTTTTGTTCTTTGTAAATTCTGGATATCAGCCCTTTGTCAGATGGGTAGACTGCAAAAATTTTTTCCCATTCTGTTGGTTGCCGATTCACTCTAATGACTGTTTCTTTTGCTGTGCAGAAGCTGTGGAGTTTGATTAGGTCCCATTTGTCTATTTTGGCTTTTGTTGCCAATGCTTTTGGTGTTTTGGTAATGAAGTCCTTGCCTATGCCTATGTCATGAATGGTTTTGCCTAGATTTTCTTCTAGGGTTTTTATGGTATTAGGTCTTCTGTTTAAGTCTTTAATCCATCTGGAGTTAATTTTAGTGGAAGGTGTCAGGAAGGGGTCCAGTTTCTGCTTTCTTTTTTTTTTTTTTTTTTGAGACGGAGTTTCGCTCTTGTTACCCAGGCTGGAGTGCAATGGTGCGATCTCGGCTCACCGCAACCTCCGCCTCCTGGGTTCAGGCAATTCTCCTGCCTCAGCCTCCTGAGTAGCTGGGATTACAGGCACGCGCCACCATGCCCAGCTAATTTTTTGTAGTTTTAGTAGAGACGGGGTTTCACCATGTTGACCAGGATGGTCTTGATCTCTTGACCTCGTGATCCACCCGCCTCGGCCTCCCAAAGTGCTGGGATTACAGGCTTGAGCCACCGTGCCCGGCTCAGTTTCTGCTTTCTGCACATGGGTAGCCAGTTTTCCCAACACCATTGATTAAACAGGGAATCCTTTCCCCATTGCTTGTTTTTGTCAGGTTTGTCAAAGATCAGACAGTTGTAGATATGTTGTGTTGCCTCCAAGGCCTCTGTTCTGTTCCATTGGTCTATATCTCTGTTTTGGTACCACTACCATGCTGTTTTGATTACTGTAGCCTTGTAGTATAGCTTGAAGTCTGGTAGTGTGATGCCTCCTGCTTTGTTCTTTTTGCTTAGAATTGACTTGGCTATGCGGGCTCTCTTTTGGTTCCATATGAAGTTTAAGGTGGTTTTTTCAAGTTCTGTGAAGAAGGTCATTGGTAGCTTGATGGGGATAGCGTTGAATCTGTAAATTACATTGGGCAGTATGACCATTGTCACGATATTGATTCTTCCTAACCGTGAGTGTGGAATGTTTCTCCATCTGTTTGTGTCCTCTCTTATTTCGTTGAGCAGTGACTTGTAGTTCTCCTTGGAGACGTCCTTTATGTTCCTTGTTAGTTGTATTCCTAGGTATTTTATTCTCTTTGTGGCAATTGTGAATGGCAGTTCGTTCTTGATTTGGCTCTCTTTAAGTCTGTGTTTGTGATAACAAGTGGTTCAGTGCAGGCCAACCTGATGGGAAGAGGTGGATAAGGAGAGCCTCTCAGGTGTCACAGTAGCCCTGTGCTGGAGGAGCTCTGTGCAAGAGGTTCTCTCCCAGGGCTGGACCAACCAGAACACAGGTTTTGGGCTTCCGCAAAGATTACTGTTTAAGTTGCACACCTAACTGCCTGGTGAGTGGTTCTCTGCACCCTCTCCCTTTTTTTTTTTTTTTCTTTCCCTAAGAGCCAGAGTCTGGGCCAAGCAAGGTGGCTCACGCCTGTAATCCCAGCACGTTGGAAGGCCAAGGTGGGTGGATCACCAAAGGTCAGGAATTTGAGACTAGCCTGGCCAAAATGGTGAAACCCCATCTCTACTAAAAATACAAAAATTAGCCGGGCATGGTGGTGGGTGCCTATAATCCCAGCTACACAGGAGGCTGAGGCGGAAGAATCTCTTGAACCTTGGAGGCAGAGGTTGCAGTGAACTGAAATTGCACCACTGCGTACCAGCCTGGGTGAGAGGGTGAGACTCTGAAAAAAAAAAGATGGGGATCAGAGTCTGGCTCTGTCCCCCAGGCTGGAGCACAGTGGTGCGGTCCTAGTTCACTGCAGCCTTGAACTCCTAGGCTAAAGCAGTTCTCTTGCCTCAGCCTCTCAAGTAGCTAGGCCTACAGGCTGGCACCACCACTCCCAGTTATTTTCTAAACTTTTCCTTACCTTGGAACTCCCAAAGTGCTGAGATTGCAGGTGTGAGCCACTGTGCCCTGCCCCTTCCTGTGGGCTTCTGTGATCTTACTAAACAGCCAAGCTTTCCTCTTGCATGCCTCTTTCATCATCCTTTCACCTTCTCTCTAGGGTTAGGTAATTCCCACTCACTCAGCCCAGCCCTGTACAAGGAGAAAACTACTGATAAAGTTCAGGCTGGGGACTCAGCACCATCTCTTTCTGGCGTTTCCTAGGTAGCCAGTCCTCTTCCACCTCTGGCCTTTTATATATTTTTTTCCTTTTAAGTATGATTTTCTTTATACCAAAACCATACCAAAAAATAGAAGCAGAAAAGTTCTACTGAAGCTAAAATAGTTTTCAGTTTCAGGTAGCTTAGGGTATATATTTTCACTTAAGACATAGATTAGAACTTTTTGGTACTATGGGGAATCTTTTTATAATACGTGATCATGGAATTATTACTTTAAAGGAAGTTTAACCAGAGATCAAACATAGTCTTTCTAAATGGCTTCCCTTTATTCTCTTCCTCCCTAAGGCATTCTCTGATGTGGACATGCTGAGAACCAGGACAATTTCTTTTTTCTCTCTCTTTTTTTTAAAGCTTTAAAGGAAGGCTAGCTTGTAAAAATAAAACCAGAAAGGCAAAGATCCTCAATGCTTTTTTTTGTGATGCAAGATCTTATAAAAATCTAAAATCCATATTTGCTTCTAGGAACTTTAAAAAATACATTCATTATTTCATTTAACATTTGTTGGAGCTTCATTATGTTCTATGACCTGTGCCAAATGCTGAGGATAGAAACAAAAATGAACAATATTCCTCTAAAAGTGCTCTAGCGAATCCAGTGGAGATCTAGTGGAGAAGATACACAAGTGAACAAATAGTTACAATAGTTTGTGTTGAGAGTATGAGAAATGAGCTGTGGAAGTGCAGAGAAGAGACCACATTATTCCTGCGAAGTGGCTGGAAATGGCTACACAGGAAAGATAACATTTGACTTGTGTCTGGAAATAGGAGTAGGAATTTTCCAGGTGAATGAGTAAAGAAAGGTCATTTCAGCAGAAATATTGCAGGAGCAAAGGCAGGGAGGTGTGATAGAGAATCTTATGATTGGAGAATTACAGGATTTAATATTGGCTGTGGAGTAATATTTGTGTTGCAAAGGGTGGAAAGACCAGCCAGGCTCAGTGGCTCACACCTGTAATCCCAGCACTTTGGGAGGCTGAGGCAGGAGGATTGCTTGAGGCCAGGAGTTGGAGACCAGCCTGAGTAACAAAGTGAGACCCCATCTCTACACAAATAAAAATTGAAAAATAAAAAAATCAACTAGTCACAATGGCATGTGCCTATAGTCCCAACTACTTGGGAGGCTGAGGTGAAAGGATCACTTGAGCCCAGGAGCCTGAGGTTGCAGTGAGCAAGATCACATCACTGTGCTTCAGCTTGGGTGACAGAGCAAGACTCTGTCTCAAAAAGAAAAAAAAAAAAGGGTGGAAATAAGGCTAGATAGGTAGATGGGAAATAGAGAGCAAAGGACTTGGTATTTAGGAGTTTGGATATGATTCTACAGGCCACTATAAGGAGCCACTAGCCATATGTGGTTATTTACATTAAAATTAAATTAAAATCCAGATTCTAAATCACACTAGTCACATTGCAGGTACTCAATAGCCACATATGGTTGATAGCTATCTATTGGACAGAGCAGATATAGAACATTTACATATTCACAGACAGTTCTGTTGGACAGCACTGCTACAGGCAGTGTGCAAAGGGCATTAAACAACCTTGGGCAAATAAGTGACATGGTCATATTTATGTTAGAAATATCACTCTGGCCAGGTGCAGTGGCTCAAGCCTGTAATCCCAGCACTTTGGGAGGCCGAGGTGGGTGGATCACGAGGTCAAGAGATCGAGACCATCCTGGTCAACATGGTGAAACCCCGTCTCTACTAAAAATAAAAAAATTAGCTGGGCATGGTGGCACGTGCCTGTAATCCCAGCTACTCAGGAGGTTGAGGCAGGAGAATTGCCTGAACCCAGGAGGCAGAGGTTGTGGTGAGCCGAGATCGCGCCATTGCACTCCAGCCTGGGTAACAAGAG
>NW_022437046.1:2701990-2704595 GCF_009761245.1 Sapajus apella
TCAAAAAAAAAAAAAAAAAATGGCCAGGCAAGGTGGTTCACGCCTGTAATCCCAGCACTTTGGGAGGCCAAGGCAGGCAGATCACCTGAGGTCAGGAGTTCAAGACTAGCCTGACCAACGTGGAGAAACACTGTCTCTATTCAAAATACAAAATTAGCTGGGCATGGTGGTGCATGTAATCCCAGCTACTCAGGAGGCTGAGGCAGGAGCCTCACTTAAACCCAGGAGACAGAGGTTGCGGTGAGCTGAGATCATGCCATTGCACTCCAGCCTGGGCAACAAGAGCAAAACTCTGTCTCAAAAAAAAAAAAAAAAAAAAAAAAAAAAAATGGCTTGGAGGAGGGAAAGAGAAAGGGATTTGTCAAATCATTTTAAAGTGGAGTGATCACAAATTACTATTTGGTTCTCTCTTTCTTAACCCTATGGTCATAGCTGCCTTTTTTCTGATATCCACTCATCATGGAAGGACAAAAACATCCGGAATTTAGGCCCAAAGCACTGACTTCAGGGAGCCTTTTTCAGGTGGCATCCACATGCTCCAGCCCTCTCCTTCTCTCTTTCCCACTAGAGAGCTCAGGAGGCATTTGGTGAGCCTCATTCTATTTCCCAATCTAGGCTGATGGGCAAAGGGTCTTCTGGGCAATAAAGAGAGGGGCAGAAGTGGTTACATGCCTGGGAGAATGGGAAATTGGCTTACTGCTACCTAGATGCAGACTGATGCTCCATATTCATCTCAGAAGATAACTTAGAATTTCCTGTACTGCTTACATCTTATCAGTCACCAAAGTCTGCCCATTCTATCTCTCATATTGATTCCTCTCCATCTCTATCAGTGCCTTAACTTAGGCCCTTCTCCCTGTCACTTAAATTACCACTTTAGTCTTCTGGCTGGACTCCCTGGCTCTGTTCTCTCTTCTACTTTTCCATCTTAACTGGTTCCTGATTGGTCAAAGCCTCTCCAATTATTTGGCCTGGCATTCAACAATTTGACTCTATCCTGCCTCTCTAATTTCTTTTCCCAATAGTTTTCTCTCTAAATCTACATTTCAGCCAAACCTGAAGTCCCCTAAACAACGAAACATTCACCACTCTTTCTCATTTTTCTTTTCTTTTCTTTTTTTTTTTTTGAGATGGAGTTTTGCTCTTGTTACCCAGGCTGGAGTGCAATGGCGCGATCTCGGCTCACCGCAACCTCCGCCTCCTGGGTTCAGGCAATTCTCCTGCCTCAGCCTCCTGAGTAGCTGGGATTACAGGCATGCGCCACCATGCCCAGCTAATTTTTGTATTTTTAGTAGAGACGGGGTTTCACCATGTTGACCAGGATGGTCTCGATCTCTTGACCTCGTGATCCACCCGCCTCGGCCTCCCAAAGTGCTAGGATTACAGGCGTGAGCCACCGCGCCCGGCCCCTCATTTTTCTTTTGAGACGGAGTCTCACTCTTATTGCTCGGGCTGCAGTGCAGTCGTGCTATCTTGGATCACTGCAACCCCTCTCCACCTCCCGGGTTCAAGCGATTCTTCTGCCTTAGCCTCCCAAGTAGCTGGTACTACAGGTGTGTGTGACCATGCCCGGCTAATTTTTGTATTTTTAGTAGAGAAAGGGTTTCACCATAATTGGCCAGGCTGGTCTTGAACTCCTGACCTCGTGATTCGCCGGCCTTGGCCTCCCAAAGTGCTGGGATTACAGGCATGAGCCACCTCGCTTGGCCACCGCTCTCTTTTTCAAAACCACACAGTGAGTAAATGGCAGAGGCAGGAATGAATCCAAGCCCATATTCTATGCACATTCTCCCATCCCTGTGTGTCTACTATGCTGTTTGTGAAGAAGCAGACAAGAAATATCACTGTAGAAATGGGTTATAGGTAGGAGCAAAGAGAAAGAAGTGGGAGCTTTCAGTTCAGTTCACCAGATGCATATTATTATGGGCTAAGCCCTGGACTAGATGCTGGAGATACAAAGATAAATAAGGTATTGGCCAGGTGTGGTGGCACATGTCTGTAATCCCAGTGCTTTTGGAGGCTGAGGTAGGAGGATCGCTTCAGGTCAAGAGTTTGAGACCAGCCTGAGCAACATAGCAAAACCCACTCTCTGCAAATTAAATACATAATTAAGCTGGGCATAATTGTATACGGCTGTAGTCCCAGATACTCAGGAGACTGAGGCAGAATCACTTGAGCCCATGAGTTTGAGGTTACAGTGAGCTATGATCACGCCACTACACTCCAGCCTGGGCAGCAGAGCAAGACCCTGTCTCAAAACAACAACCACAAAACAATAAAAGATGAATAAGATACACATATCCTTGCCGGGCGCGGTGGCTCAAGCCTGTAATCCCAGCACTTTGGGAGGCTGAGGAGGGTGGATCACGAGGTCAAGAGATCGAGACCATCCTGGTCAACATGGTGAAACCCCGTCTCTACTAAAAATACAAAAAACTAGCTGGGCATGGTGGCACGTGCCTGTAATCCCAGCTACTCAGGAGGCTGAGGCAGGAGAATTGCCTGAACCCAGGAGGTGGAGGTTGTGGTGAGCCGAGATGACGCCATTGCACTCCAGCCTGGGTAACAAGAGCGAAACTCCATCTCAAAAAAAAAAAAAAAAAAA
>NW_022437046.1:2704995-2730713 GCF_009761245.1 Sapajus apella
TTTTTTTTTTTTTGAGACAGAGTTTCACTCTGTTGCCAGACGTCAGGCTGGAGTGCAGCGGCGCGATTTCGGCTCCCTGCAACCTCTGCCTCCCGGAGCAATTCTCCTGCCTCAGCCTCCCGAGTAGCTGGGACTACAGGTGCGTGCCACCACGCCCAGCTAATTTTTGTATTTTTAGTAGAGACAGGGTTTCACCATGTTGGCCAGGATGGTCTCATCCCTTGACCTCATGATCTGCCTGCCTCAGCCTTCCAGAGTGCTGTGATTACAGGTGTGAGCCACTGCACCCGGCGGAGCTCATGATTTATAGAAGGATGAAGTAAAAATCAGAAGAATTTGGTACCTGGAAAGTGGCCTCTGTTGAGCTGTCTTGGTTTCCCCAAATGGGTGGGGAGGCTTTGTTTTTAGCTGAAGACAAAATAAGCCAGAGAAGCTACAGAATATTAGCTATGCAGGGATTTCTGCTTACATCTATATGAAACTGTCCTTCTGGGAAGCTCAGTAAACTCATTCCTCTATAACACATAACATCATTAACAGAGCTTGGCAACAAAAATATCCATTCCAATACATTCATGGATTTTGCTAAGGTACCTTTGTATTTATACATGCTGATTTCACCTCGCTTTTGGGTTTTAGATTCCTGACCTTTAAAATTATTCTAGGCCGGGCGCGGTGGCTCAAGCCTGTAATCCCAGCACTTTGGGAGGCCGAGGCGGGTGGATCACGAGGTCAAGAGATCGAGACCATCCTGGTCAACATGGTGAAACCCCGTCTCTACTAAAAATACAAAAATTCAGCTGGGCATGGTGGTGTGTGCCTGTAATCCCAGCTACTCAGGAGGCTGAGGCAGGAGAATTGCCTGAACCCAGGAGGCGGAGGTTGCGGTGAGCCGAGATCGCGCCATTGCACTCCAGCCTGGGTAACAAGAGCGAAACTCCGTCTCAAAAAAAAAAATAAAATAAAATAAAATAATTCTAGTTGTTTTCTAAGGATAGAAAATAGATTAAAAAAAATTCTAGTTGTTTTGTGAATCCTTGTATCTTCATACAAACGACTATCTCCTTCTTCCTTTTCCCTTTCCTTTCACCTTTCCTATCCCAGAGAGTATATTAACACAAATATGGATTTGTAACTTATTACATTGTATTTACCTGGACTAGACAAGGAAAGAAACTCACTGGTGCCAACCTACCCTTTTGAAAACATACAGTCACAGTCCCATAAAACAGATGAAACACAGAGACTGAAATGAAACAGCTCATCACTTATATAACATTATGTTAACTAGGTACTTTCTTCCTACCTGTGTTCCTCATCTATGAAATGGGTATAATGGGCCAGATGTGGTGGCTCACGCCTGCAATCCCAGCACTTTGGGAGGCCAAGGCAGGCAGATCATGAAGTCAGGAGATGGAGACCATCCTGGCTAACACAGTAAAACCCTGTCTCTACTAAAAACACACAAAAATTAGCCAGGTATGGTGGCACGCACCTGTAATCCCAGCTACTCAGGAGGCTGAGGCAGGAGAATCGCTTGAACCCTAGAGGCAGAGGTTGCAGTGAGCCAAGATCGTGCCACTGCACTCCAGCCTGGATGACAGAGTGAGACCCCATCTCAAAAAAAAAAAAGAAGAAAAGAAGAAGAAAAAAGAAACAAATGGGTATAATGATCCTCGGTCTTATAGGGTTATTGGAAAGACTGAATGAACTCATACACCCAAAAAGAGCCGATCCGGCACAGACTAGCATTTGATTGAAATTTTTGTTTGTTTGTTTGAGACAGAGTTTCGCTCTTATTGTCCAGGCTGGAGTGCAATGTTGCGATCTTGGCTCACCACAACCTCTGCCTCCTGGGTTCAAGCAATTCTCCTGCCACAGCCTCCTGAGTAGCTGGGATTATAGGCATGCGCCACCAAGACCAGCTAATTTTGTATTTTTAGTAGAGATGGGGTTTTTCCATAGTCTCGAACTCTGACTTCAGGTGATTCACCCGCTTTGGCCTCCCAAAGTGCTGGGATTACAGGTGTCAGCCACCACGCATGGCCCTTTTTTTTTTTTTTTTTTTTTTTAATTTAATGTTTCACTTCAAAAACTCCAGTAGCTTTTATTAGGCAAAACTCAATCCCTGTAGTGGAGGAAGTATGACTGGTCCATTATATTTCCAAGCAGAATTGTCATCTCTGCGTTACCTCAGTACTTTGCACATAATTCTGGCAGTTCACTTACCATACTAAATACTAATTGTTACTATATTTTCTCCATATTTGATTGTGTTCCTCAAGGACTGATATCCTGTCTGATTAATTCATTCTAGCATCTGGCACAGGACTGGAAATCTGACTTCTAATATCAATTTAAGAGATGATTGGCCGGGCACGGTGACTCATGCCTGTAATCCCAGCATTTTGGGAGGTTGAGGCAGGCAGATCACCTGAGGTCAGGAGTCCGAGACCAGCCTGACCAACATGGAGGAACCTTGTCTCTACTAAAAATACAAAATTAGTCGGGCATGGTGGCGCATTTCTGTAATCCCAGCTACTTGGGAGACTGAGTCAGGAGAATCCCTTGAACTTGGGGGGCAAAGGTTGCAGTGAGCTGAGATTGTGCCATTGCACTCCAGCTTTGGCAACAAGAGCGAAACTCCATCTCAAAAGAAAAAAAAAAGGCAGGGTGCAGTGGCTCATGCCTGTAATCCTAGCACTTTGGGAGGCTGAGGTGGGCAGATTGCCTGAGATCAGGAGTTCAAGACCAGCCTGGGCAACATGGTGAAACCCTGTCTCTACTAAAATACAAAAAATTAACCAAGCATGGTGGTGTGCACCTGTAATCCCATCTACCAGGGAGGCTGAGGCAGGAGAATCACTTGAACACAGGAGGCAGAGGTTGCAGTGAGCCGAGATTGCACCATTGCACTCCAGCCTGGGAGACAAGAGCAAGACTCCATCTCAAAGAAAAAACAAAAGATTCTCATAGGAGTGTGAACCGTACTGTGAACTGCACATGCAAGGAATCTAGGTTGTGCAGTCCTATGAGAATATAATGCCTGATGATCTGAGGTGAAACAGTTTCATCAGGAAACCATCCTCCACCCCACCTCGGTCCATGGAAAAATTGTCTACCATAAAACTAGTCCCTGGTGCCAAAGTGTTGGGGACTGTTGGTATAGCCTACGACACAACCAGGCTATATGGTATAGCCTGTTACTCCTAGGTTATAAACCTGTACAGCATGTTATTGTACTGAATACTGTAGGCAATTGTAACACAATGATAAGTATTTGTGTATCTCAACATAGAAAGGGTACAGTAAAAATATGGTATTATAATCTTATGGAACTACCATTATATATGCAGTCCATCACTGACTGCAATGTTATGCAGTAAATGCCTGTACATACACATGTGTCTTTGTGTATATGTATACAGTGTGTATATATACACCTCAGATCATGTATGTATGTATATATACATATATATGTATATACACACACACTATATAATGTATATCGTGTGTGTACATGAGGCCCATCCACATTAGGGAGGGCAATCAGCTTTACTGGGTCTACTGATTTAAATATTAATGATATCTAAAAATACATCCCTCACACATACCTCAGAATAACATTTGACCATATATCTAGGCATCCCACTGCCTAGTCAAATTGATGCATAAAATGAACCATCATAGTCTCCTAGCAGCTCTGCCTGAGGAGTCAGGGGAAGAAGGGCTACATTTTTGGGAAAGAGATTTACCCACATAGCTTTTGGTAGTTCCTTGGAATTTCATCATAGGAAGGATTGATAAAACATTATGATAAGGGATCTTGGCAGGGATTCTGACAACAAACTAAACTTCCTGTGATTGCATCTCTAGTCATATTTACCAGTTTTTACACCTTTTCCTCACCAAGAACAATAACAATGGCCGAACCAACACAGCAATAATAAAAACAATGGCATATTTGTTATTTCACTTGATGTTGAATTTATGCGCTCATGTGCTCCCTTTGTATACAGAGTTTATGTGTATATCTCTGTAACTTAAATTTCCTTATTGTTTTATAATTGCTTGTTTATGACTTTGTCTCCTTGCTAATCTCTATGGGACACTTAATGGCAGGGTCACATAATATTCATTTCTGTGTTCCTAGGGTTTGTTCAAAGGATTGGCACAAAATTATGCTAAACAATTGGTTGAGCATGTATAAAATAAGTAAATGAAAGCTTTTGGTGACATTATTATCTCATGTGAGGAGTGTGACAGAGGGAAAACACTGTATAAATGAGAGTCTGAAATTCGCTTTGCTTCAATTGATCCCAGACTAGTCCTTTAACCTCTTGATTCAATCTTTTATCTGTTAAGTCAAATAATAATATCTCCCTAACAGGCTGTGATGAATAAACTGATGCACTGAGCATAATGTATTGCATATAGTGGCCACTCACTCGAAAAATAGTTTAATTCTAAATTATTATGAGGCAACTGAATGTCAGAAAGGTTCACTTAAAGGGTCAGTCAACTCTTAAATCGAGGTTAGAAGTTAGATCTGTGCAGCTGAGCTTGGTGGCTCACGCCTGTAATCTCAACATTTTGGGAGGCGGAGGCAGGCAGATCACCTGAGGTCAGGTATTCGAGACCAGCTTGACCATGTAGTGAAACACCGTCTCTACAAAAAAAATACAAAACTTAGCCATGGTGCCGGGCACCTGTAGTCCCAGCTACTCGGGAGGCTGAGACAGGAGAACTGCTTGAACCGGGAGGCGGAGGTTGCAGTGAGACCAAGATCGTGCCACTGTACTCCGGCCTGGGCGACAGAGTTAGACTCTGTCTCAAAGAAAAAAAAAGTCAGATCTGTCCTAGACGCTGAAAGGAATTAATCAGACAGGATCTCAGTCTTTTAAGAACTCTTTCAAATACAGAGAAGAGGTGATAACAAATAATTAGTATATAGTACTGTAAGTGAAAAATCAGAATTGTGTGCAAAGTACCGGGGTAACACAGAGATAGCAATTAATTCTGCCTGGAGAAACAGCAGTGAAAGTGACAACCTGATGAGGGCGGAAAGCAGAATTTCTAGAGGCTGAATTTCAGAAGCTTCCGGAACTAAAGTGATGCGGAAGTTGAGTGAGTCTCGGTCAGATATTGCTGCTGCACTTGGTCAAGGCCGTTCTGTTAGTGTTTCCAGACGCCCAGGGAACGCGGCTGCGGGGGCGGATCTTCGGTTTGCACAGCTAGAGGCCGCGCAGCTGCAAAGGATGAGCGGAACCTTGGAAAAGGTAACGTAGATTCCACGCACGCGGGGCGCGGGGAGATGGTGGAGAGTGCAGAGCCCGGAGCTGGCGGCAAGCTGACATCCGGGAGTGAGACACTAGGGCGCCCAACGTCCTTCCCAGCAGCACATGCGTGTTAAAGGGGCTGAGCAGATTCCTTTCCCACCGGGCGAACTCGGCCGAGCCGACCCGTGCCACGCCCACACCACATGCCACTCTCTCCACCCAGTGCCTAGAAAGGGGAGAGCTTCGCGATGGGAATCACGACACCATGGTATAGTCCCGATAAACTGTATGACCTTGAGCAGGTCATTTTATATTTGCATTTAGTCATCAGCTTCTAGAATTTTGTCTAAGAATGCAGTTTTGACTTGCTGAACTGATAAGGATGTGAAGCTACCTGGTAATAAGGAAAGAGTAATAATAAGCTACATTTTCTTTTTTCTTTTTCTTTTTTTCTTTCTTTTCTTTTTTTTTTTTTTTTTTTTTTTTGAGATGGAGTCTGGCTCTTCGCCCAGGCTGTAGTGCAGTGGTGCGATCTTGGTTCACCACAACCTCCGTCTCCCCGGTTCAAGCGATTCCCCTGCCTCAGCCTCCCTGGTAGCTGGGACTACAGGTGCGTGCCACAACGCCTGGCTAATTTTTGTATTTTTAATAGAGATGGGTTTCACTGTGTTGGCCAGGCTGGTCTTGAACTGCTGACCTTGTGATCTGCCTGCCTCGACTTCCCAAAGTGCTGGGATTACAGGAGTGAGCCACCCGTGGCAATAATAAACTATGTTTTCATTTCCAAAAGCTTATTTTATTTAAATGATTGTCATAAAACCATATAAACCACCATAAATATGTTCCTTGGCTTTCCTCCTGTTCCCTTAACAGATTTAACAGATTTCATTTGTGCTCTTTCAATTGTATCATGCTGCTTAATGACTCATTTTAGCAATTTATATTAAAATTTTGTTTTAGGCATTAATTATGGAGACTATATTTTCATGATTCATAGGTCAACATGGTCGTTGCAGCTCATGGATCTACCCGTGGTTACCTTGGGGCTGCCCCTGAATGTCTGAGAGCCCATGCCTCACTTCATCCTTTATGAAACAATTCACTTGTTCACCTTAGCCAGTTTGTAAGAATTTGGTTAAATATGATGCCAAGATAATAGAAAAAAAAATCAGAAAGTTTCAAAATTACATCGTTAAAGGTGGTCACACTGGTGACTACTCTCCTTGATTTGCCTTGGTTCTGAGAAATGCTAAAAGGGAGGGATTATTTTCCAGGGAATGCTATTTCAGACCATGCAATTCTCCAGAAGAGCCCATGGAAATCTGTCATTAAGGCCAGCACATAAAGATACATGGGTATATAGGGCCTCTCAAAGTGTGATGCCACTGTTCTCTTCCAGACTCCTTAGTTATTCCTTAGTTGCTTTAGTCAGCTAACCTCATCATTATATGCCAAATGCAAGCCTGTCTTAAAGTGTTAGTGAATACTTTACATTTATTTATTTATTTATGAGATGGAGGAGTTTCACTTTTGTTGCCTGGAGTGCAGTGGCACAATCTCAGCTCACTGCAACCTCTGTGTCCCAGGTTCAAGCAATTCTCCTTCCTCAGCCTCCTGAGTAGCTGGGATTACAGGCGTGCACCACCACACCCAGCTAATTTTGTATTTTTAGTAGAGACGGGGTTTCTTCATGTTGATCAGGCTGGTCTCGAATTCCCGACCTCAGGTGATCCTCCCTCCTTGGCCTCCCCAACTGCTGCGATTACAGGCGTGAGCCACCGCCTGGCCAATACTTTACATTTATAAGGAAGGCCTTGGGATTGTGTCAGACCCGAGTTCTATCTCTTGCTGTGATCTTGTAGGCAATTTATTTAACTTTACTGCTTTAGTTTCCTATCTGTAAAATGCAGATGGTCTCACCACATGGAATTGTACAGATTATAGAGGATAATGTAAATAGGAGTAGTTTGTAAGGTATGAAGGATGATGCAAATAAGAATATTGATATTATTCTGTAGTTAATAAAGTTTCATTTACATAATTCATTTGATCATCACAGTATCACGAGATAACCCTGGCATATGCAACAGATGAGGAAATGGAAGCGTTGTGTCTGGCGTGTAACAGAGATTTAAATGTCATACTGATGCCTTGAATGAATGACTGAAGCCTAGAGTTTTTGTTTTTGTTTAGAGACAGGGTCTTACTTCTCACCCAGGCTAGAGTGCAATGGTGCAATCATAGTTTACTAAATCCTTGAATTCCTAGGCTCAAGTGATCCTCTTCACTCAGCTTCATGAGTGGCCGGCACTACAGGTTCACACCACCATGCTCAGGTCATTTTTTAATTTTTGGTAGAGGTGGGGTCTTGCTTTGTAGCCCAGGCTGGTCTCAAACTCTTGGCTTCAAGCAATCCTCTCACCTTGGCCTCCCAAAGTGCTGGGATTATAGATATGAGCCACCACTCCTGGACAGAACCCAGATTAGTTGTACTTCTCCTAAGACCCCACTGCCTTTTCTTTTCTTTTTTTTGAGACAGAGTTTCACTTTGTTGCCCAGGCCGTAGTGCAGTAGCACAGTCCTGGTTCACTGTAGCCCCAGTCTCCTGGGGTCAGGTGATTCTCCCACCTCGGCCTCCCAAGTTGCTAGGACTATAGGCACCTGCCTCTACACGTGGCTAATATTTGTATTTTTTGTAGAGACAGGGTTTTACCATGTTGCCCAGGCTGATCTTGAACTCCTGAGCTCAAGCAATCTGCCTGTCTTGGCCTCTCAAAGTGCTGGGATTAGAGGCGTGTGCCACCATGCCTGGCCCACTGCTTTTTCTGAGTATTTCACATCTCCCTAATATAATAATATTCTTGGTTTTTCTCATCTGTGAAGTGTGGGATGAAAACCTTTCCTGGCTTTTCTATGTGTCAGACCTTTCCTTCTTGGTAACCCATACAGCCCATTATATTGATCTCACATAGGATAATAAATAATTTGCCATCTGCTTTCCTCATTAGAGAGTTTTATGGGTATGTCACTATATTTTCTTTTTTCTTTTCTTTTTTTTTTTTCTTTTTCTTGAGACAGATTCTTCCTCTGTCACCCAGGCTGGAGTGCAGTGGAACGATCTTGGCTCACTGTAGCCTCTGCCTCCCGGGTTCAAGCGATTCTTCTGCCTCAGCCTCCCAAGTAGCTGGGACTACAGGCATGCACCACCATGCCCAGCTAATTTTTGCATTTTTTAGTAGAGATGGGGTTTTACCATATTGGCCAGGCTGGTCTTGAATTCCTGACCTCATGATCTGCCTGCTTCGACCTCCCAAAGTGCTTGGATTACAGGTGTGAGCCACTGTGCCCAGCCCTTTTTTCTTATTTTGCTTTGAGACAGGGTCTTGTGCTGTCACTCAGGCTGGAGTGCAGTGGAGTGATCTCAGTTCACTGCAACCTCTGCCTCCTGGCTCAAGGGATCCTCTCACCTCAGCCTCTTGAGTAGCTGGGACTACAGGTACGTGCCACCACACCTGGCTAAGTTTTTGTATTTTTTTGTAGAGATGGGGTTTTGCCATGTTGCCCAAGCTGGTCTCAAATTTCTGGGCTCAAGCAATCCACCCGCCTCGGCCTCCCAAAGTGCTAGGATTCAGGCATGAGTCATTGTGCCAGGTTGCAACTGTATTCTTGTCTATATGTACCTACTGTATAGTGTATTTGGCCTAAAGTAGGTACTTGGTAAATGTCAAATGAATAAGTGAATGAACAAATGTTGATATTAGATGGTAAGCACATGGTGGAGTTGCGACTAGAACTTCTAGCTCTTAATTCAGTGCTCTTTCCTTGGGACCCTAAGAAATTTCTGGCTACAAATCTCAAATTTTATTTTATTTTTGAGACAGAGTGTCACTATGTTGCCCAGGCTGGTCTCGAACTTCTGGGCTCAAGTGATCCTGCTGCTTCAGCCTCCTGAGTTGCTGGGATATCAGACATGCCCTTTTGTGCCTACCTTCACCTCAAATTTTAGACAAGTGAGAAGCCTAGCTTTGCTAGAATAAAACTGGATAGAGCCAATACGTCTTTAAGTCAATAGGAGTTCAGCAGGGTAGAGCCAGATAAGACACTAATGCTGATATTTATCAGATCAGTGTATTGACTGATCACAATAGCAGGATGGTATCTGGGGAAGTTAGAATGCACCAAGGAAATGAGTATTGAATCACCTGCAGTTATTTTGCACAGAAAATGAATGGCTCTGGAGTGTCAAGCTCAGGTCTAGATGCCACTCACTCTGAGGCTACCAATATTTTCTCAGGAATTTCCTTACTCCTGAATCACAAGGGTATGGTTAGGGAAGAGGCTGTGATGGCTAATGCTATGCCACATTGTGTCTAATATGTCAGCCCAGGAGAAAACATCCTGGGGGACTGATCTCAGAGATAAGATGTTTTCAGGTTTCAGCATTTGAAGGCTAAAATGGAACAGAGTTCACATGAACAAAATGTCCTCCTAATTCATTCAACAGACATAAATTAGTATACACATATTCTAGATATTACCTAGAAGGGCAGGATGTCCAAAAGCACAGAATAGTCAAGAAGTTGGCTATTTCCTGGTCACCACTAGACCACAGGCTCTGGAGGAACTTTTCTATTTTTTGTTAATGGTTTTATCTTTAGCGCCTCTCACACCCTAAGGTACACATTGTTTCACAAATGAGGAATTTAACCATTACCACCACCATTATCATCGTTACCAATTTGACCCTTAGTAATGCAGCTTGTACTTCTTAGCTCTTTTCATATGTTATCTAATTTAATCATGTCAACAAGTCTATAAGGTAAATGTTTTTACAAACTCTTCAGAGATAAGGAGATGAGGTTTAGAGGGATTTATTGATTTGATCAGCAGATATTTATCGGGCACTTGTTCTGTGCCAGAGTGTATGTTATATGCTGTGATGCAGCAGGTTCCTGTCTTCATGGTGCTTATTAAGAGATGGACTAATTAAACTTCTAACTACTTAATTGACTATGAAAAATGCTACAGATGAAAGATTCAGGGTACTATATGACTATGTAACAGCAGGATCCAAGCAAGTCTGAGCAGTTGCAAAAGTTTTCTTTTTCTTTTTTTTTTTTTTTTGAGACGGAGTTTCACTCTTGTTACCCAGGCTGGAGTGCAATGGCGCGATCTCGGCTCACCGCAACCTCCGCCTCCTGGGTTCAGGCAATTCTCCTGCCTCAGCCTCCTGAGCAGCTGGGACTACAGGCATGCACCACCATGCCCAGCTGATTTTTTGTAGTTTTAGTAGAGACGGGGTTTCACTGTGTTGACCAGGATGGTCTCGATCTCTTGACCTCGTGATCCACCCGCCTTGGCCTCCCAAAGTGCTGGGATTACAGGCTTGAGCCACCGCGCCTGGCCGCAAAAGTTTTCTTGACAATGTTGCATGACTACTAAGATTTAAAGAATAAGTAGGATTTAGATAGAGAAAAATATTCCAGGCAAGGAGAAGAACATGTGTAAAGGCCCTGAAATGAGAACACTTTTGGAGTTCCAGAAGTCCTAGAGGAAGTTGGGAGGGAGAGAAGCACTGGTGTAGATTAAGGGAGAGTGTGCAGAGTAGTAGTATGGGGATGAGAATTGAGGTAAGGGATTAGATTTATATTTAGGTGAGGTACAGTGGCTCATGTCTATAATCCCAACACTTTGGAAAGCTGAGGTGGATGGATTACTTGAGCCCAGGAGTTTGAGACTAGCTTGGGCAACATGGCGAAACCTCATTTCAACAAAAAATACAAAAATTAGCCAGATGTGGTGGCATGCTTCTGTAGCCCCAGCTACTTGGGAGGCTGAGGTGGGAAGAACAGTTTAGCCTGGGAGGCTGAAGCTGCAGTGAGCTGTGATCACCCCACTGTACTCCAGCCTGAGTAACAGATCGAGACCCTGGATCTGTCTATCTCTCTCTAAATAAATAAACAAAATTAAATAAACAAAATGAAGTCAGACAAACAAACATTTTAGGTGGTAATCACAGGGATTGTAAAATTGGGTTAAATTTTAAAGAAAGTTAGGGAATTGAGTTTAATGGAGCTCAGCTCTGGCTTAGAAGTACCATCTAGCAGTTGTGTTTATGAGGCCAAGTATTTACTTTTCTTCCTTTTTTTTTTTTTTTTTGAGATGGAGTCTTGATCTGCTGCCCAGACTGGAGTGTAGTGGCGTGATCTCAGCTCACTGCAATCTTTGCCTCCCAGGTTCAAGCAGTTCTCTTGCCTCAGCCTCACGAGTAGCTGGGATTACAAGCATGTGCCACAATTCTGGGGTAATTTTGTATTTTTAGTAGAGATGGGGTTTCTCCATGTTGGTCAGGCTGGTCTCGAACTCCCAACCTCAGGTGATCCACCCGCCTTGGCCTCGCAAAGTGCTGGGTTATAGGCATGAGTCTCCGCACCTGGCCCATCTGTAAATTTTTTTAAAAAAAATGTGTAACAGCAGGATCCAAGCAAGTCTGAGCAGTCACAAAAGTTTTCTTGTGACTTTCTTTTTTAATAATTAAACAAATTATTTATGTATTATAATATTCATTCTGTTAAAGTAGATAATTTAATGGTTTTTTTTTTTTTTTTTGAGACGGAGTTTCACTCATGTTACCCAGGCTGGAGTGCAATGGCGCGATCTCGGCTCACCGCAACCTCCGCCTCCTGGGTTCAGGCAATTCTCCTGCCTCAGCCTCCTGAGTAGCTGGGATTACAGGCACGCGCCGCCACGCCCAGCTAATTTTTTGTAGTTTTAGTAGAGACGGGGTTTCACCATGTTGGCCAGGATGGTCTCGATCTCTTGACCTCGTGATCCACCCGCCTCAGCCTCCCAAAGTGCTGGGATTACAGGCTTGAGCCACCGTGCCCGGCCCTTCAATGGTTTTTAATATATTCACAAAGCTACACAACTGTTACCACTATTTAATTCCAAAACATTTTTATCATCCCAAAAGAAAACTCTTTACTCATAAGTAGTCACTCCCCTACTGTCATCTCCTCAGCCCTTAGCACCCACTAATCTTTCTGTCATATGGGTTTATCTATTCTAGTCATTTCATATAAATGGAATCATATAATATTGGTGGCAGCAGTGGAGTAGCCATTGCCATCATGCTGGCTGCATGTTTCATGGAACCAGAGGGAGCCAGGGACAAGTGGGAGCCCTGTCCCTTCCCAGGTTGGGTGGGAGCTCCCCAGTGTGGCTGCAGCTGCCTAAGTCATGGCTGTGGATCTGGGTCTCCTGCTCCATGGAACAAGCAGGAGCCCTGCCCTTCTGGGTGCAGCTACAGCTGCCCAAACCATGACTGCAGACCTAGGCACCTCTGCACTCTTGTGGGGCCTGGGTAGGCTGCCCCCGCCCCCACAGGCTCAGAGACGCCTGCTCCCACTGCCTGGCTTCTCCCTACTGTCGGCACCAGCTCTGATCTTGGAGCAAAGTTGGGGCCAAGCCCAGGCACTGTCGCAGCCTAGTCAGGTGTGCACATGCTCTGGGCAGTGCTGACAAGCCAGCCTCTTGCTCCCTTGGCTCCCTCCGGATTTTGAGCACCAACAAGCACAGGAGGGAAGCCGTAGGGGGGCTGAGGGCATCTCGGCACTGGCCTGTAGGTGCCTCTTGGCACCTAGAGCCTGGGCTGGGCTGCCAGTCCCGTGGACAGGAGTGGGAACTTATGGTGCCTTTTCCAGGCCCACCCATGGCCACCCATGTACAAATCAACATGTACTTCCTCCCATCTGAGGCTCATAAAAACCTTGGGGCTGGGTGTGGTGGCTCATGCCTGTAATCCCAGCACTTTGGGAGGTGAAGGTGGGCAGATCACCCGAGGTGAGGAGTTTGAGACCAGCCTGGCCAACATGGTGAAACCCTGTCTCTACTAAAAATACAAAAAAAATTAGCGGGGCATGGTGGTGGGGGCCTGTAATCCCAGCTACTTAGAATGCTGAGGCAGGAGAATTTCTTGAACCCAGGGGACAGAGGTTGCAGTGAGATCATGTCATTTCACTCCAGCCTGGGCAACAATAGCAAGACTCTGTCTCAAAAAAACAGAAAACATTGGCTGGGCGCGGTGGCTCACGCCTGTAATCCCAGCACTTTGGGAGGCCGAGGCAGGTGGATCACAAGGTCAAGAGATCGAGACCATCCTGGTCAACACGGTGAAACCCCGTCTCTACTAAAAATACAAAAAATTAGCTGGGCATGGTGGCGCGTGCCTGTAGTCCCGGCTACTTGGGAGGCTGAGGCAGGAGAATTGCCTGAACCCAGGAGGCGGAGGTTGCGGTGAGCTGATATCGCGCCATTGCACTCCAGCCTGGGCAACAAGAGCGAAACTCCATCTCAAAAAAGAAAAAAATTAAAAAAAAAACAAAAAAAACAAACCTTAGGCTCAGCCAGAGCTGAGCATCGGGACAACTGGCTGCAGAGAGGAGCTACCCACTCTAGAGCCTCCTCTGCTGAGAGCTGGGAAGACATCCAGACGACCTGCCTGCAGAAAGGAGCTGCCCACTCCAGGGCCTCCTATGAGCTGTTCTGTCACTCAATAAAGCTCCTCTTTGTCTTGCTCACCCTCCACTTGTCTGCATACCCCATTCTTCCTGGTTGTAGGACAGGAACTCGGGACCCATCTAATGATGGGGCTAAGAGAGCTGCAGCACAAACGGGGCTGAGATGTGCCCCTTGTTCACTATGTTGTGGGTGAAGAGAAGGAAAGAAGAGCTGCAGCCCTTCGGGGAACCCAGCCCTGAGCGCTCCCTGAGCCAGGGCTGTGACGCCCTCTTTGGACCCCTGTGGTTGCTGGCATCTCCAAGCTTCTGGGAGCCACGTGTTCCCCAGTGCCAGCTATGAAAGCTGCTTGTGGTGCACCTGGTCCGGCCTCACAAGAACCAGTGCCTGTGCCAGCACCTGGAGCTGCCCACCCCACTGAAGCAGCCAGCATGTCTGACTGTGCACATCAGCTGGACCCCATGCTCACTCACACAACCCTCACTGGTCCATGCCTGACTTGCCCTTGGCAGGTGTGGGACTCAGGCTGGTAGCGTGAACTGAGCGCAGCCTGCCAAGACAAGTGGGTGAAACAAGCCCAGTGGACCTGAGCAAAACTCAGGCAAAGGTGCCACCGGCCACAAACTTTTCTGACCAGAAAAATGACACTCCAAAAATCCTATAACAATATGTGAGGCCAGCTGACTTGCCAGGTTTGTACAGCTAGTAAAATGGAAGTGCTGATACTCAAACACAAATTTGTGTTTGGGTTTGGATATAAAACTTGTGCTCCTAACTGCCAAAGGACCCAATCCAAAGGTAGACTTTGATAGTAATAACCTTGCTTGTAGTAATAACCTTTCCTTTCGCTATAACCTTCTGAACATAAATATGTTCAGAAGGTTATAGCGAAAGGAAAGACTGCAAACAAAAGCAAATTTTGAAAGAACTTGAGAAAACATGGAGGCAATGATTATAACCTTCAAATACTTGAGGAGTTTCACGGTTTGACTTCTTGTATGAAAAACAAGAACTGAACTTACTTTATGTGATCTCAGAATGGAGAACTAGGCACAAACCATAGAAGTTAGAGAGAGTTGGGTTTTGGGTTTCTATATGGGAGAATATTCAGATAATTATAAGTGTCTGAAAATGTTTCAGTTTTTTCCGGAAGGTATTTATTTTATTTTTTTATTTTTTTGAGGCAGAGTCTCACTCTGTTTCCCAGGCTGGATTGCAGTGGCTCAATCTCTGCTTACTGCAACCTCTGCTTCACGAGTCTCCTGCCTCAGCTTCCTGAGTAGCTGGGATTACAGGCGCACGCCACCACGTCCTGCTAATTTTTGTGTCTTAAGTAGAGACATGGTTTCACCATGATGGTCAGGCTGGTCTCGAACTCCTGACCTCGTGATCCATGTGCCTTGGCCTCCCAAAGTGCTGTGATTATAGGCGTGAGCCACCACACCTGGCCTGAACTTCTGACCTCAGGTGATTCGCCCTCCTTAGCCTCCCAAAGTGCTGGGAATACAGGTGTGAGCCACCGAACCCAGCCTGGATCTTTTTTATTTTTTTGAGGCGGAGTTTCGCTCTAGTCACCCAGGCTGGAGTGCAGTGGTGCAATCTCCGCTTACTGCAATCTCTGCCTCCCGGGTTCAAGCGATTCTCCTGCCTCAGCCTCCTGAGTAGCTGGGATTACAGGCATCTGCCACTGCACCCAGCTAATTTTTGTATTTTTTTTTTTTTTTTTTTGAGACGGAGTTTCGCTCTTGTTACCCAGGCTGGAGTGCAATGGTGCGATCTCGGCTCACCGCAACCTCCGCCTCCTGGGTTCAGGCAATTCTCCTGCCTCAGCCTCCTGAGTAGCTGGGATTATAGGCACACGCCACCATGCCCAACTGAATTTTTTTTGTGTGTTTTTAGTAGAGATGGGGTTTCACCATGTTGACCAGGATGGTCTCGATCTCTTGACCTCGTGATCCACCCGCCTCGGCCTCCCAAAGTGCTGGGATTACAGGTGTGAGCCACCACGCCCGGCCGAATTTTTGTATTTTTAGTAGAGACGGGGTTTCATCATCTTGGCCAGGCTGGTCTCTAACACCTGACCTCATCATCTGCCCACCTCGGCCTCCCAAAGTACTGGGATTACAGGTGTGAGCCACTGCACACAGCAACAGGGAGGTATTTAAGTAGCAGATTGATCATTATTGACAGAGAGGCTAGTATTGTCCTGTACGTGAGAAAGGTAGTGATGGGCACTGAGTGTGGAAAGCCAGTGAGGAGAATTTGAAGCTTCCAATAAATAACTCAGCAGGTACTGGGCTTTTCTAGGATGCCTAAGATGAGAGTAAACTCCACTGCAAGCTTTGGAATACAGATCCTGGGCAACATGGCAAAACCCCATCTCTACAAAAAAATTAAAAAAATTAGCCGAGGTGGGGGGCGGAGGTTGCAGTGAGCCAGGATCACGCCACTGCACTCCAGCTTGGTGAAAAAAAAGTTAGCTGAGTATAGTGGCACACATCTGTAGTCCCAGCTACCTGCGAGGCTGAGGCAGGAAGATGGCTTAAGAAGTCAAGGCTGCAATGAGCCATGATGATGCCACTGCACCCCAGCCTAGGTGACAGAGCAAGACCCTGTCTCAAAAAAAAAAAAAAAGAGAAAAAAAAAGAATTGGAATATAGATCAAGGTGCTCTCTCATCTCAGGGAAGAAAATAAGAGCTGTCATGTAATAGCAGACTTACTTTGCAACAGGAGTATAGGATATAGTATGTGGTAGTGGAGAGAGCACTGATTGTGGGGTCAGCTAGAACAAGACTTATTAGTTGTGTGCATAAAACATGTTTTTTTTTCTATTTTTATTAAGACATGTTAGTTCACTTTTCTGAACTTTGATTTCCTCACTGTAAAATGGGGTAGAAATATCTACAGGAGTAGAATAAGACATTGGAGACTTGGAAGGATGGAATGGTAGGAGGAGGAGAAGAGATGATAAATTGCTTAATGGGTACAAGGTTCCTCATTTGAGTGATGGTTATACTAAAAACTCAGATTTTATCAATATGCAATGTATCCATTTAACAAAATGGCACTTGTACTCCCTAAATCTATAAAAAAGAAAATACAAAGAACTATGCCTCACAGAATGGTTGTGAAGATTAAAGGAGACTGTGTTTAGCATATAGCAGGTGCCCAGTAAATGGTAGGACTGTTGAATGGCTGTTATCATTAGCTATGAACTTCACTAGTGTAAATTGGTATCACTTTTTTTTTTTTTTTTTTGAGACAGACTTTCGCTCTTGTTACCCAGGCTGGAGTGCAATGGCCTGATCTCGGCTCACCGCAACCTCCGCCTCCTGGGTTCAGGCAATTCTCCTGCTTCAGCCTCCTGAGTAGCTGGGACTACAGGCACACGCCACCATGCCCAGCTAATTTTTTGTATTTTTAGTAGACATGGGGTTTCACCATGTTGACCAGGATGGTCTCGATCTCTTGACCTCGTGATCCACCCGCCTCGGCCTCCCAAAGTGCTGGGATTACAGGCGTGAGCCACCGCGCCCGGCCCGGTATCACTTTTTTGAGAGATATTGTGGAAGAATAGAGAGGATGGACTTTGGATTCAAGCAGACCTGGGTTTGCATTTCTCTTACTGAACCAATTACTTTGGGCAATTTACATAAACTTCTTTTTTTCCTGTGTAAAATTGAGGCAGTTATCTCAATAATGCCCCTATCAGAGAAGGTTGCTGTAAAGATTAATTGAAATAATATGGGCTAGACCTGGTGGTTTACTCCTGTTATCCCAGCACTTTGGGAGGCCAAGGCAGGAAGATTGCTTGAGGCCAGGGCTTCGAGACAGCGTGAGATCCGGTCTCTTAAAAAAAATTTTTTTTTTTAACGAAATAGTATGTGTAAAGTGCCTAGCAAAAACGATGTACTCAATAAATGGTAGTAACAATGCTATTTTAAATAATATTTATTAATACACAAATATGTTCTGTTCCTTTTCATGAAAGAGCTCCCAGTTGCTTGCATCAAAGACCCCTGACCCATTGCTGTCACCACCCACCCCAGGCTCTGGTGTCTTAAGCTACTCACATGCTATAGAGTTTGCCCTGTGACTTCAGTTTTTTGGTAGTTGTGCAGTCCTTGCTTGGTTCCTGGCTCACGGGAGTATTTTTGTTACCCACGGCAGCAGCTGTGTCCTCATTCATTCACTTGTTGGCGTCACCACCCTCCTCTTCCGCTTGCAGAGCCAGAGCTGCCCTTCATTTGCTGATGGGGAGGGGGTAATTGTAGATGCAGTCCCAAAATAGATTACTTTTGTCCTGATAAATAATGCCAAGCATTGCAGGAGAGAGGAAGCACATTTCCCAGAGCTGACAGAGTTCATACCACAGTTTGAATGTCTTCCAGAAAGTTGTCAATTCTTTTGGCTTTTAGATAATTAAATGCGTAGTTATTGTAGAGACTCAGAAATCTGAACAATTAAAATGAGAAAGCAGTCCCATTTTGATCTTTTTTTCCCATCCAGTACCTCTTCTATATGAAGTGGCCCATTTAAAAATATATTCTGGCCGGGCGCGGTGGCTCACGCCTGTAATCCCAGCACTTTGGGAGGCCGAGGCGGGTGGATCACGAGGTCAAGAGATCGAGACCATCCTGGTCAACATGGTGAAACCCCGTCTCTACTAAAACTACAAAACATTAGCTGGGCATGGTGGTGCATGCCTGTAATCCCAGCTACTCAGGAGGCTGAGGCAGGAGAATTGCCTGAACCCAGGAGACGGAGGTTGCGGTGAGCCGAGATCGCACCATTGCACTCCAGCCTGGGTAACATGAGAGAAACTCCGTCTCAAAAAAAAAAAAAAAAAAAAAAAGAGATCGAGACCATCCTGGTCAACATGGTGAAACCCCTTCTCTACTAAAACTACAAAAAATCAGCTGGGCATGGTGGCGCGTGCCTGTAATCCCAGCTACTCAGGAGGCTGAGGCAGGAGAATTGCCCGAACCCAGGAGGCGGAGGTTGCCTGAGCCGAGATCGCGCCATTGCACTCCAGCCTGGGTAACAATAGCGAAACTCTGTCTCAAAAAAAAAAAAAAATATATATATATATATATATATATATATATATTCTGTTCATTCTATTTCTGTTCTGTTTGTCATGGTTAATAGATCCTGGCCCTGGAGGGACTTTAGAGTCATCTTCTCTAACTTCAAGTTACATGGCCAGTAGTTGGGAGAGCTGACCTGACCTCTCCTGGGGCCCCAGTTTCCTACTCCGTCTTTCATGCTGACCAGTATTAGGTTCAGTATATTGTACATGTACTTTACAAAGTCTTTTGGTACCTGATTCAGTTGTGCTTTTTGGGAACATCTGCACACTTTGCCCTTTTGTCTATTCATATCCTTCCCAATCTTCGTGGTTTCACATCCTCTGGGAGACTTTTCCTAAGTTTTACTTCCCCCTCCTGATTTCCTAAGCACTAACACCTTCATTTATGTGAGAAAAGGTGTAGACTAGTGGGGAAATTATGGATATTGGTGTCAGAGAAACCCAAGACCCTATGCTAGTTTCAGTAGTAGCTGTGTGACTTTGGGTAGGTTACTTAATCTGTTTCCTCAACTGTAAATTGGGGATAATAATGCTTATCTTGTAAAGATATTGTGATTTAGACACATAGTAGATACTCAGTAAAGTAGATGTGGGTGCTTAATACATGGTAGCAATAATTATCATTTAGTCACTTCTTGCTGGAGTGCAATGGTTTGATCTCGGCTTATCGCAACCTCCACCTCCTGGGTTCAGGCAGTTCTCCTGCCTCAGCATCCCGAGTAGCTGGGACTACAGGCACACGCCACCATGCCCAGCTAATTTTTTGTATTTTTAGTAGAGACGAGGTTTCACCCTGTTGACCCCATGTTGACCAGGATCGTCTCGATCTCTTGACCTCGTGATCCACCCGCCTCGGCCTCCCAGAGTGCTGGGATTACAGGCGTGAGCCACCGCGCCCGGCCTAGTCACTTCTTTCTAATTCATTTATTTATCAAAATAAACCTTGATTGTCTACAATGTGCCTGAGAGGAAAATGACATGACCCTTGCTTCTGAGGATCTCTTGGTTTAGTGTAGGGGTTCTTGGGTGATAAGAGTTTTGGTGATTTTCCTGAAGTAGTAGGCAAACTTTGTATATCCATGTCTGTATGCATTTGTCTAGGAAGAGGGTTCATGACTGAGCAGATCCTCAGCAACGTCTGCAACTCTGCAAGAGCTAAGGATTTTTCCTAGCCATATCCCCCTGGATTTCCTGCCAGGTGTGCTTGCTGTTCACACCATCTATTTTGACTTCATCATACAATGCCGTTATTGCTTAGCTGCTTAATACAAATGTATGCCTGTGTCTCCAGCCATCCAAATTCCTGAAGGACAGAGATTGTGCAAACAGTTTTTGATAGCTTTATTGAATATAGTTCACAAATATAGTTAACATACAATTCACCTATTTAAAGGGTAGAATTCAGTAGTTTTTAATATATTCACAGAGGTTTACAACTGTTACTACAACCAATTTGAGAATATCATCCCAAAAAAGAAACTGCATACCCCTTAGCTGTCATCTCTAGCTACCCAGACCTTCTAGCCCCAGGCAGTCACTAATCAACTCTCTTTCTCCATAGATTTGCCTATTGTGGATATTTCACAGAAATAGAATCATATAATATTTGGTCTTTTGTAACTGATTTATTTAGTATAGTGTTTTCAAGATTCATCCCTGTAGTTACATTTTGTTCTTAACATTCAGTATAGCAGTTGGCACATAAGCTTTTTTTTTTAACTTGAGTCAGGGTCTCATTCTGTCACCCCCAGGCTGGAGTGCAGTGGCACAATCACAGCTAATTACAGCCTCAACCTCCTGGGTCCAAGTGATCCTCAGCCTCTTGAGTAGCTGGGATCACAGGTATGCACCACCATGCCCATCTAATTTTTTTATTTTTGTAGAGGAAGGGTCTCCCTATGTTGCCCGGGCTAGTCTCAAAATCCTAGGTTCAAGTGATCTTCCCACTTTGGCCTCCCCAAATGCTTGGATTATGGGTATGAACCACTAAACCTGGCTTATACAAAATAAGCTTTATTTTAGAATAGTTTTAGATTTACAGAAAACATGCAAAGATAGTACACAGACTTCCTGTATCTCCCAATTTCCCCTAGTATTGCCTTTTTTTTTTGAGACAAGAGTTTTGCTCTTGTTACCCAGGCTGGAGTACAATGGCATGATCTCAGCTCACTGCAACCTCCGCCTCCTGGGTTCAAGTGATTTTCCTGCCTCAGCCTCCCAGGTAGCTGGGATTACAGTTATGCTCTACCGCTCCCAGCTAATTTTATATTTTTAGTAGAGACAGGGTTTCTCCATGTTGGTCAGGCTGGTCTCAAACTCCCAACCTCGGGTGATCTGCTGCCTCGGCCTCCCAAAGTGCTGGGATTACAGGCGTAAGCCACCGTGCCCAGCCCATTATCTTTACATTAGTGTGGTTTGTTTGTTTGTTTATTTATTTTGATACAGAGTCTTGCCCTGTCACTCAGGCTGGAGTGCAGTGGTGTGATCTCTGCTCACTGCAACCCCTGCCTCTGGGATTCAAGTGATTCTCCTGCCTGAGCCTCCCAAGTAGCTGGGATTATAGGTGCGTACCACCACGCCTGGCTATTTATTCTATTTTTAGTAGAGATGTGGTTTCACCTTGTTGGCCAGGCTGGTCTTGAACTCTTGGCCTCAAGTGATTCACCTGCCTCAGCCTCCCAAAGTGTGGAGATTACAAGCTTGAGCCCCTGCACCCAGCCTAGTGTGGTTTATTTTTTATAATTAATGAGTCAGTATTGGTGTATTATATTAGCTAATGTCCATACTTTGTTCAGATTTCCTTACTTTTTCTCTAGTGTCCTTTATCTGTTCCAGATCCCATTCAGAATATTATATTTTATTTAGTCATCATCTTTTCCATAGGCTCCTCTTGACTGACAGTTTCTCAGATTTTCTTTGTTTTTGCATACTAGACTTTTCATACATCCATGTTGAAAAAATTAAATGTTATCCATAGTGGGCAGGATTTTCTCTTCATGTTATGGGATCTTAAGAACAGGCTTTTGTTGTTCTTTCCCATAAAACAAACAAACAAACAAACAAAAGAAGGCTGGAGCAAGGGAATTGCTTGAGTCTGGGAGATCAATGCTGCAGTAGCTATCATGGTAATTTTTTTTTTTTTTTTTTTTTGTCCTTACCTCTATTGTGGAGTATTGTTATCACATTATTGAGAGAGACAGTGTGCTGTAATAGAGGCATAGCTTTTGTAGTAAGTCAGTCCTCTTAGCAGCTTATTAGGTATAATTTTTTGGAATATAACCTCTCTGAGCCTCAGTTGCCTCACTTGTAAAATTGTCTTGCAGTGTTTTGAGAATTAAAGAAGATTTAATAAAGCCCCTATCATGATGCCTTGGATGGCAGATGCATAGTAATTGTTGATTGATATTAGGAAAAATAGATTAAGTTGGAAACAGTCAACAGCAAAAAAGCAGTGTGGGAGGGGCACTTCTGTTTTTTGAGCATTTACTATAGTGGGTGGAATGAGAAGGATGACCTTGGTTTGTTTGCATGCTTGGTGTTAATTGTAGGATAGCTTCTTTGCTAGATAAGAGCCTTTTTGTCCTTTTTTGGTTTGTGTACTGTACGTTTCTTGCCTCTCTGAGAAGACATACTTGGAGGTCTGTAAATGTTCAAGATTGTCCTAACATGACTGTTTTGCTGTAGGTGCTGTGCCTGAGGAACAATACCATTTTAAAGCAAGCCTTTTCTCTCTTAAGGTAAGGATATTAATAACAATAATTAAATGTAGCTAATATTCATGTTTGGCTTCATAGTTCACACAGCATATTTTTATCATATCCACTTGCATATCTATAAGCATATCAAGTACCTCCTCTGCCACCTCGCTTCTTCCCCATTCTCAGTTAATACCATCTCCATTCATCCAGTTACTGAGGCAAAAATACTTGAAGTTAATCCTTGATGCTGTTAATTATTTTTTTCTTATTTTGTGAGATGGAGTTTCTCTCTGTCACCCAGTCTGGAGTGCAGTGGCGCAATCTTGGCTCACTGCAACCTCCACCTCCCACGTTCAAGTGATTCTCCCACCTCAGCCTCTCAGGTAGCTGGGATTACAGGCACCCACCATCATGCTTGGCTAATTTTTGTAGAGATGGGGTTTAACCATGTTGGCCAGGCTGATCTTGAACTCCCAACCTCAGGTGATCTGCTTGCCTCGGCCTCCCAAACTGCTGGGATTATAGGTGTGAACCCCCGTGTCCAGTGGATGCTGTTAATTCTCCTGCAAAACTTGTTGGCTTTACTTTTGAAATGTATACACTATATACACAACCTTTTTTTTTTTTTTTTTTAAATTGAGATAGGGTCTCTCTCTGTTGCCCAGGCTGGAGTGCAGTGGCATGGTCACAGCTCACTGCAGCCTTGACCTCCTAGGCTAAAGTGATTCTTCCACCTCAGCCTCACAAGTAGCTGGGACTACATGCATGTACCAGCATGCCCAGTTAATTTTTGTATTTTTTGTGGAGACAGGGTTTCACCATGTTGCCTAGGCTGGTTTTGAACTCCTGGGCTCAAGTGATCCCCCCCAAAGGCTGGGATTACAGGCATGAGCCACTGTGCTCGATCTAGAACCATTTATTTGTCCAGTTTTTGCCTCATGCTTTCTGTTTTGCTAAACCATTAGGGGCCCGCTCCTTATCTTCTCATTGCTTTACTACCATCACTTTGCCTCCCAACTTGTCTCCCTAATGTTTACCTTTGTCTTCTATTCTTCACAGTAAAGCAGAGTGTCTTTTTTTTAGAAAAAAAAAAAAAAAAAAAAAAAAAAAAGAGAGAACTAGCTGGGCGTGGTGGCTCACACCGGTAATCCCAGCACTTTTTGAGGCTGAGGCAGGGGGATAACAAGGTCAGGGGTTTGAGACCAGCCTGACCAACATGGGAAAATCCCGTCTCTACTTAAAAATACAAAAATTAGCTGGGTGTGGTGGCAGGCACCTGTAATCCCAGCTACTTGGGATGCTGAAGCAGGAGAATCACTTGAACCTGGGAGGCGGAGGTTGCAGTGAGCTGAGAGCACGCCATTGCACTCCAGCCTGGGCCACAGAGTGAGACTCTGTCTCACAATCAATCTATCAATAAAGAGACCTAACATTATGAACATAAGAGTGATTCTTTTAAAGCCAAGTTAGCTCAGAATACGCCTTTGCTCCAAATTCTCCAATGTGTCCCGTCTTACTCAAAATAAAACCTGCAATCTTTACCATGGCCTACAGGAACTCCTATAAGCTGTATCCTCATTTTATATTACTTACTTAGCTTTAGCTGCACTGTGGCTTCCTATTCCTTGATAATCTAAGCACCTTCCCAACCCAGGATCTTTGCATATTCTTTCCTCACACATCCATATGGCTTGCCCTGTAGTTTATTCAGGTTTCTGCTCAAATGATATCCCATCCAAGAGACCTTCCCTGACTACCCTATGTGAAATATACACCCCTCCATCAATCTCTGTCCCCTTGCTTTGCTTTGTTTTTCTTTATAACAGATGTCACCATCTGACACATTTTGTGCATATAAAAATGTTTAACTGTCTTTCCTTGCCCCCTAAATGTAAACATCATGGGGACATGGACTTTTAGTTGTGTTTACTGCCCTATTCCCAGGCCTAGAATGGTATCTGACACGTAGTAGGCATTTAATAAATATTTGTTAAATGAATGAATTGACCCTCATAGTGACCTAGTAAAACAGATGATATTATCTCAATTTTGTATAAATAACTGTGGTCCAGAGAGGTTAATCTGTTGTTCTGACATGACGGAACTAATATGGGTTAGAATTAGGATCAAATCCTAATTGTCTTTTTTTTTTTAAACTGCTCTTTATATAGAGTGCAACCTCCCCCTTGTTTTTCTTTTTTCTTTTTTTTGAGAAAGAATCTCACTCTTTCTCCCAGGCTGGAGTGCATTGGACTGTCTCGGCTCACTGCAACCTCTACCTCCCAGGTTCAAGCAGTATTGACATATTTTCAGTGACAGAATATAAATTTTGCTAACTATGCACATAAAATATGGGTTTCTAACTGTATTCAACATACTTTCTCCCTCCTTTTAGGTTTAGAACTTCAGGAGAGAAGCCCATCTATTCTGTAGGTAAGCAGTTTTTACTGATGTAGTTGACCTGCGATAAGTGACCCTTTAGCATTCTATAATAATTTTGCATTCTATAATAATTTTGCCTAGAAGGAAGCCTGCCATATCTTTGTGAACAGTGGCCTGAACCAAATTCTACCCGTTTATGTGAGCATGGCATAGAACCATGTGAGAACATAAAGTATGGTTAAGAGCAAGAGTTCTAGAGTAAGTTTGGATTCCAACTGTACTACATATTTATTCCGTTATCTTTGGCTATTTCTCTGTAGCTTGGTTTCCTCACTTTAAAAAATGAGCAGGCTGGGCAGCATGGCAAGACCCTGTCTCTACAAACATTTTTAAAAAAAATTAACTGGGCATGGTGATACAGGCTTGTGATCCCAGCTACTTGGGAGGCTAAGGCAGGAGGATTGCTTGAGCCCAGGTTACAGTGAACTATGAACATGCCACTGTACCATAGCCTGGGTGACAGAGCAAGACCCTGTCTCTTTTTTTAAAAAAAGAATAATTATAATATAAACTGCTGTGCACCGTTTGAAGATTCAGTGAGATAAAAGATATGAAGTGCTCAAAAAGTAGCAGCTGTAATTTTTATTATTAATACTGCTGCTATTCCAGACCTGCCTTGTATATCCATCATCAGGCTAGGGTTTTCTTTTTTTTTTTTTTTTTTTGAGACGGAGTTTTTCTCTTTTTAC